>NC_059268.1:14161683-14321683 GCF_017591435.1 Portunus trituberculatus | reverse complement strand
TAGCCAGTTGAATTCAATCATGAAGACTCAACTCTGCAAAAATTACTAACGCTATATCACAGTGCTTGTTTGAGAATCTGATCTTTTGATACAGACTCGAATTTCATGCTAGAAATTCTATAATCTCCTGTTACAGACTAAGATCTCTTGATAGAAACCATCTTCTCTTGTAACTCACAATGTCAGCTGACCCAGACACAGCTCTACACTGCCATCAGATTAATATGGGGTGAGCAAGACGAGACTCGCGCTGCAAGCGACTTCTCTGCCTTCACAAAACACACTAACAGCCTGGCACCTCACGTCGACCTCGTTATGTCACCAGCTGGAGACAACTTGAGGACTTTTCTCCTGACCGTGGCTTCGCTCTGCCTTCTACCCATTTGGTGAGCCCTTGGGCAGGGGTGTTTCCCTCAGTGCCGTCCCTACGACCTCTCCTGTGTCCCTGCACCGGCCTGGCGAAGGGACACAAACAAGGCGTCCTTAGGGAGTGCAATGAGATCTGGAATCAGAACCTACATGAATTCCATAGACCCAGGCGCTCAGATGCAAATGAGAGGGTTAGGGAAGATCCCCTCGCCGACCAACGCGTAAGGGTCGCCGATGATGGCATTGATACCACAGCGGGGGCGGTACTGGTTTGGTCCCTTCCTCACGCCGTTCTCGAAGTGTTCAGCCTCACTGCAGGAGGGACACAGCATATGGCATGACCGCGTCTCGCAGCATCTTGGGAACTGGGGACACAGCACGAAGGCGTCGCACACAGCAGCCAGAGTGAGGGTAGTCAGCACCAGCAGCAGCAGGACGCCGGGACGAGCCATCTTGACGGGCTGAGGAGGAAAGACAGGACGCATTATGCTTAGGTCATGTGACAGTAATGATGCTTTATTTGTACTGCAATTACCTTTGGCAACAATGAAAGAATAAATAGAAATAAATAGATAAAAAAATATATATGACAAAAATGGTGATGAATAAATTAAATAGATGGATAAGTAGATACAATATTTGATAGAAAATTAAGTGACAATAGAAAATAAAGAAGGATGCAAGTTAGATATATCCCGGAAGTGAGAGAGAGAGAGAGAGAGAGAGAGAGAGAGAGAGAGAGAGAGAGAGAGAGAGAGAGAGAGAGAGAGAAAGTTGAATAGAAACAGGAAAAAAAAAACATTACGGAAGGGCACACACACACACACACACACACACACACACACACACCAAGTAAGAGCGGTAGAGTGGTGCCGTGAAGGAGGGCGGCGGCAGTGTGTTGGAGTGGGGCACCCTTACGGCGTCTTTATACTCTTCCTCCGCGCTGCCAAATGCTTCCTCCACGCCCTAAATGGTCACCTTCCCTCTGGTTATGGTGGAGGAAGCGTCGCGCCACTTCCTCCCTCGCCTCTCTCATTTGTTTGTCGAGGTGACGTTTTTTTTTTTTTTTTTTTTTATATAATGTTATGGCCTATAGCGCCTGTAGGCATATTTGAAGAGTATATGTGGGAAGCGCTGTTCAGCTTCCGCCCATTAGTGGCGCAAGCAGTTTTATTTATAGTGGTACCCATATTAGGGCCCATATTACCACCTAGAACCTGGGTATCTTGGTGACATCTAGGTAACTTTAAACCACTCGACAAATGGTATAGCTTCAAAGTGGTATGTGGTGGGATTCGAACCTACGCGTGGACGTCTGCCAGATCCCACGCTCACCACCTTATCCAGTACGCCACCGCCTCCCTGTGTGTGTGTGTGTGTGTGTGTGTGTGTGTGTGTGTGTGTGTGTGTGTGTGTGTGTGTATCAGCGAATTCAGCTGAATCTATTTTGCTTAGCCTTCAGCCATTAAATCCTAACTATTGACATATACTACATATAAGGACATTTTGCATATACATTCCTTACAACTACCCCTTAAACTAATTTCCTTGAACCGAACCAGCGAATCCAATCCAATAATGTGATTTCATAATAATTTATAACCACAACTTCCTTCCACAATAAAGTAGCAACTTACAGCTACTCCAGCACACACTCGCCTCTACATTTTTAAAAACCTTATCAAGAGAAATATACTAATCCGTAGTGTGTGAACATATCCACTCTCATAAACCATATTTCTATCTGTTTGGTGCTATCCAGAAAGACTTTGGGATGTAACTACGCCTAAGCTGAGTTATTGCCTTGTTATCACATGCTAGTACGACATGGTATTTTCTCCTTAACTCCTTGAGATGACTAGGATTCACATCTTGTTTATCTCCGTTCATAGCAGCATCTCATTTATCACAGGTTATTTCCTTCTCTTAGATCATTGCGATATCAACCTTCTGATATTGGTAATCTGTTATTATTTGTTCTTATTTAATTTAGAGTAATAACATTTTAGTCTTAATTTTTAGTTAAGGTAAAATAATTTTCTCTCTCAGACGCATTCTTCAAAATACAACTTCGTTACAGTGTTTCCATACCGTTGATCTTCCAGCCTTTCCTCTACAACTTCCCCAGCCACACAACCACACTCAAGACATCTTCTCCAGACAAAAGAAAAAAAAACTTATTACTTTATTACAACCGTGTTACTCTCTGTTCCCAAAGTGTTGAGAAGTAGGATAATGTGAGCAAAAAATGTATATTACCTATACCTGTCAGTGGCTTGTGTTGGTAATGTAAACCTTCTTGACCTCAGGGACGAATATTGACTGAGTAGAGGATGACTTGCACCATTCATTATCTTTTTTCACCTGTTTCGGTATTCCCTCCTGACAGAGCTTGCCTATATTGCTTTAGTGTCTGCACCGAACTTCTTTGCCTTCTTCACAATTCTTCATCGCTTGACTCTCTCTCTTTGCGAGTTAACTTTCCTTATCAAGTATTGAATGAAAAATGTATTATAGACATCAGACCTATAAGTAAATAACAAGAAATGCGTAAAAAAAAGTGGAGTCTGGTTACATTTCTTTGTGAACATATCAATAATACGGCTACCCTCTAGTTAACTGTCTGTCAGGTAACCCAGCAGGTGTTGTGTCCAGATCACTGAGTACGGTATCAGAGAATAAGAACATCAGGAGACAGCAAAAGACCAGGTGACCAACACAAGGCAGCTCCTGAATGTGTGCTTCCCAACCATTGACCATGAGTGTGCGTACGTGTGATGTAGCGTTGACCTTGTTGCATCAGGTTCACACTTCCAGGAAAGTAGAGTTCAAGTTTAAACCCGTTTCTCTTGATTTCTCCTCTGGTGTGGAGGTTTGTCATCCATCAGGGTGGACAAATACTCGTAGATAGGTGAATAGGTAGGTAGGTAGATGAGTTGATTGATTAGCTGACTGGGTAAATGATAGGTAGGTAGATGGTTATATAGACAAGTTTGCCATCTATATATCAGGGTGGACAAATACTCGTAGATAGGTGAATAGGTAGGTAGGTATAGATGAGCTGATTGATTAGTTGACTGTTTAAATGATAGATAGGTAGGTAGATGGTTATATAGACAGGTAGATAAATTGATATCAAGAAATTCTCTCTCTCTCTCTCTCTCTCTCTCTCTCTCTCTCTCTCTCTCTCTCTCTCTCTCTCTCTCTCTCTCTCTCTCTCTCTCTCTCTCTCTCTCTCTCTCTCTCTCTCTCTCTCTCTGTCATCTAACCTTATAAAGCCTCGATCCATTCATTGAATTTATCAAAAACAAAAGATTGCTTATCATTATCCTTTTTAAGACAAACTATGCAGTTCAGAAGACGAATTAAAAGAGGAAATGGATTTTTCCGGAAATAGAGAGACTTTTCTTACATGACACCTGCCATTCCACTTTCAGAGACTACAGTGACCTTAGCACAATAACCCACCTTTTTGGGGAGGTTGTAGTAGTAGTAGTAGTAATAGTAGTAGTAGTAGTAGTGGTGGTGGTGGTGGTCGTAGTGGTAGTAGTAGTAGTAGTAGTAGTAGTAGTAGTAGTAGTAGTAGTAGTAGTAGAAGTAGTAATAGTAGTTGCAATATTACATTAAGTTTGATTTATTTGTCTATTAAGTTTTTATTTCCTTATTCATTTATTTCATTCTATTTTATTTTTTGCCAGTGGTTTTCTCCCGCTTATCTGATTTGTCACCACACACACACACACACACACACACACACACACACACACACACACACACACACACACACACACACACACACACACACACACACCACAAAATTCAATCAACACGTGCATTTCTTGAAAGTCTTATTGGAAACCTTCAGAAACTCTCCTTTTGTTTTTGTTTTTACCATAGGCACATTTTACGCCCCATACACCAGCTTCCCTGTGGTGCAAAAAAAGATGCTGTGGAGAGAAAAAAGAAAGGCAGCACTGGAAGGAAACAGAGACTTGGCACAGAATATGTCTCCTTGCACCAGTTAGCATAAAAAGCGAGTGGATTTATAGTGCAACAAGGCGAAGAATGGTAGTCTCGAGCACCGAATATCAATGGCCTTAACTCCAGCGTTTTCTTTTCTGAGGAAGTGGGATGTGTGTCAGATTGTATGTGGAAGTGTCTGGCAGCGGGATCTCCTATATAATTATGTTCCCTATGGAGCTCCTCCTTGATTCACTATCACTATAGCTGTCGTGACCCCTTCACTCCCCCCTCGACACTTATCTCTCCTGCCACTACGGATAACTTCGACCACCCTGCCTGCCTGATCTGACTACCTGCTTGCCTCCCTGCCTGTCTTGCTTACTGCGATTTTGTATTCACTGCTTTCTCTGCTTTTGCTAAGGTATTTTGTTTGACTTTTGTCGTTCTTTCGTCTTATGTATTTTTTGGGGTAGGGATGGAATGGTGTGATTTTTATCTTAATTGTAACTTTTCATGTTTTCACATAGGTAATAAATTGTTAAGCTTTCTTTTCCTATTTTCCTTCAAGTTCAGTTTTTTCATGTATATTACGATCTAAGCTTTATTTGTTTGTGTATTTGTTTTCATGTTAAAGTACGTTTATTCCATCTTAAAGGCAATTTCTGATTCTTATTTATAACTTGCTTAGTCATCTACTTTACTTTCTTGCTTGCTGACGCACCTACATATATACTCATTCATTTACGTAACTAGATATTTCTTTATCAACTTAAATCACTCACTCACCCATCCCAGTCACGTGACCTGTAGGATAACTCGAGTCCTGTACTTTCCAATCAGGATGGCTCGTCCCGGCGTCCTGGTACTGCTACTGCTCATTCTGGTCTGTATGTGCGACGCCTTCATCCTGTGTCCCAAGTTCCCGAAGTGCTGCAGAACAAGATCATGCGGTATTTTCTGCCCTTCCTGCAGTGAGGCCAAGTTCTTCGTCAATGGTGTGCGGAAAGTGGCCCTAAGTCCCCCTCGCTGTGGCCTGCTGTTCATCTTAGAGGATCCTTACCTCTATCACAAAGACTTGGCCGTATATCCTCATCCTTACGTGTGTCTCTGATCATGTAGCTGAACACCACACAAAGGTTCTGGTCCAAGTTTCTCTCATGTGTCTTTAATGGCGTGGAGCTGCAGACAACATGAAGTTCCTCCAAGTTCCTTCTATTTCAACCACATGTCTTATCTCTGTCTCCGATCGCGTGGTATTGAAGATCGCACGAAGGCTCCTCATATTTCACTAGTGTATCTCGTGTCTGGCGTCTGTGCTGTGATGGAGACAGTTGTGGGTGAAGCGAGGTATCAGGAACTGCCACGTGTAGCTGGGCCAACTGGCTGGCTTCTTGTAGCTTCACTAATGCTGTAACTAATGTCATGCACGTTCAGACACACTAACTGAACACCATGACTTAACAAAACCGTGCTATACTGGAAGTGCAGAGTGCATAACCAAACCTCGTCACACCACAAGTATTTATATGTCCCACCTTTGATTTTATTCTCATTTTCCCCGATAGTAAGGTATTGGTATCATATGCGAGTCTCTTCCAGTTGTTTCTGTCCCTTGCATATTCTCCAGTGATTCGTGTCCTTTACACATCCTTCTTTTGATGTCAAGAATTAGAACCCACCACTAGCATGGCAGGAACGAACTCGCTTTACATCCATGCCTCGTTACAAGAGCATGTCTACATTGTTGATGTGTAAGGCTGGGTGCATACGAGCCACATTTTTGTAGTCAGTGGCCGCCACAAAAAATGGTTAAAATAGAACACACACATATCTATGGCTGCTTACACACAGGCCACTATTTTTTTTTTTTTTTTTTTTTTTTTTTTTGGTGGCGACTTTTCGTTGCAGCCAATGACCACAAAAAAGTGGCTCGTGTGCACCCAGCCTACTGATCAAGGGCTGCAAATACATATTTATTTATTTGTTCGTTTATTTATTTTTTGTATTTATTTATCAATTAATTAATTTATTTATCTATCTATCTATCTATCTATCTATCTATCTGTCTGTATATCTATCTATCTATCTTTCTATCTGTCTGTCTAGTTATTTATTTATTCATAAAGGCCTACCCAGATGCCAGTCTCTACAGGGAAAGATCCAAAAGGATTATGCTATATTGGAAAAGTATTTTGAATTATAGAAGCGTCCTAGAACATGCTACGGTGTAGATAATTCTAGAGATTCAAGAGCTAAATACGAGAAATTAAGTCGTTGGGCACGTAGACACAACATCCAGCTTTAGATTGAAAATGAGGAAAGAGAAAGAATGGAACAGATAGGGTACTGTCAGTTGCCTCAGAAACCTGCGTTTCGGTGAAGAAAAGATGAGGTTTAATAGAGGAGAGGTAGTTTTTATGAATTGAAAATGATATCTAAGGCAGCGTATATTGTAGAAGTCAATGAAGAAAAATTGAAGGGGCTTTTAAGACCTGGAGACATTTGTGATTCCCTCCCAAGACGAAGATTCCGAGGTTATTGTCATTGTCACATTTCATTGGAAGCAGGTAAATGTAATTTTGTTATGTGAAAACAAGAAGAATAAAAATAAGTATAATTGACATTCCTAAAACAGAAAAAGAAAAAGAGAACAGCGGACAGAGCTTTACATAAATGTCAGAACCATAGCGCTGATCAGATCCAAAGATAACTTGAGGGCATTTATATTATCGGTTACCAACTCCTCTCTCATTTACATAAATTTTTGGTGCTTCACTAGTTTTTTTTACCCATAGCATGTAAACAAGGAAACCCGAATGTCCTAGTAGTCCTGTGTCTTCAGAGATGAACGCCGAGCCAGTGTAATTGTTGAATATTATCCCATGCAACTTCACCCTAAGAGTCAAATGAATGAACCGTAAAAGAAGCGCGGCTGGGAATCAAACCAGCGATAGCATATTCAAAACAAGACCTCGGTTCAAAACATACGGTTAGAAAATACAGGGAAAGCTGCAAGAACCAATCAGGTCCTCATATGGCTGTCCCTATTTTAGATATACATTCCTATATCCACTTGACATCCCAATCCATAAATTGATCTTAGGCTGCTCTCGTCAGGGGTCGCCAGAGCAGATCAACATTCTACCACGCACTTGATACTCTGCTCCTTCCCCAGTCATACCAATCACATGTTTGTCTTCTTTCACTGCATCTGTGGCCCTGAATTCCCCTGTTGCACGGAAAATCAGATCAAAGTTGAGCTGGCAACTGCAACGTCATACCTAGAATAATTGGGAGAGCTCTGCTGGTCTCGAAAAGACAGGCTTGAACTGGTCTTCATGATTATAATGAAATGCAAAGGTCAAGGTTGGTCAGGAGTGAGAACTGTGCTTCCTTCCTCTCAGTCGCCAGCGTGCACTGTATTCCCCCCCTTTCTCTCTCTCTCTCTCTCTTTTTTTCTCTCTCTCTCTCTCTCTCTCTCTCTCTCTCTCTCTCTCTCTCTCTCTCTCTCTCTCTCTCTCTCTCTCTCTCTCTCTCTCTCTCTCTCTCGAGTTAGTTATCAGTTATCATATTGTCTATTTTATGAAGAGTTTCTTTTTCTTTTTGCTTTTAGAGAAACTTTCAACTTTATTTTTGTTCCATGGTTTGTCAACACATTCTCTCATTACTGGTTGATTCATTCTCTCAGTTCTCTATTTGTCGGACACTATTTTTCTTCTTATTTTCTTCTTGTTTTATGATTGACAGCACTTTCATTACTGGTAGATTTACTCTCTCAGTTGTCTATTGAACCAACACTGTTTTTGTTACTGTTTCGACTTATTATTTTTCTTTCATGACCTGCTAACCCTTTCATTACTGGTAGATTCATTTCCCATAATCGCCGACAACTTTCTTTCTCTAGATATTTACCATAACTTTATTTTCAACCATCTCGCTTCCAGAAGGATTTTTACATGCAATATATTCAGTAAGATAAAGCTTTGATTCTACAACTGAAGTGATTTCCTTTGAGAGTGAAGTTAAATACTGGATATGTTTTATGTCCCTTATTGTATTCCACCTTATTGTTATTATTATTTTTTATTTGGGCGCGTATTACGTATAGCCGTGATACTAGATAAGCAGGGAGCATGCTATAAACAACTCCACCCAAACACTTCTGACCTCAGCCTAAAATCAAATTATGTGTGTGTGTGTGTGTGTGTGTGTGTGTGTGTGTGTGTGTGTGTGTGTGTGCATTTATCGAGGAGCAGCAACGAATAAAAGTACCGTTATATAAGATGTTTACTACTACTACTACTACTACGTACTACCGCCACCACCACCACCACCACCACCACCACTACCATCACCACTACTATATACTACTACTACCACTACCAACAGGATCAGAGATAACATAGAAATATCCATGTAATCTTCACATCTGACATTTTCTATCCAGGGGTGCCACACCTGCGAAAACCCCACATCCCACACCTCCCCTTCGCAGCCATACCCTCTCCAACGCTGCCAAGGCTGCTGTACGCCCAACACCCAAACACAGCAATGGATAAGCGGCCTATTCTTGAAAAAAAAGAAATTACTGCAGTGTTTGTTGTAAGAGAGAGAGAGAAAGAGAGAGAGAGAGAGAGAGAGAGAGAGAGAGAGAGAGAGAGAGAGAGAGAGAGAGAGAGAGAGATTCATACATACACACACACACACACACACACACACACACACACACACACACACACACACACACACACACACACACACACACACACACACACACACACACACACACACACACACACACACACACACACACACACACTAAATAACACCTTTAGACAACTTTTTCTTGTCCTCGGAACCACAGCAGCAGCCCAAGGAATGCTAAAAATCTCTCTCTCTCTCTCTCTCTCTCTCTCTCTCTCTCTCTCTCTCTCTCTCTCTCTCTCTCTCTCTCTCTTCTTCTTCTTCTTCTTCTTCTTCTTCTTCTTCTTCTTCTTCTTCTTCTTCTTCTTCTTCTTCCTTTTTCTTCTCCTCCGCCTTCTTAAATGGACGCGGAGAAAAGAGAGAGAAAAGTAAATAGTTTTGTCATTCCTTTGATTGCAATACTAATCAGAAGACTGAAGTGCAAAAGTGACTACAGAGTTACAGAAAACTTGTGAGGGAAAGAAAGTCAAACAGTGAAGGAAGTTAAGAACCATCATTCTGTGGATAGGTCAAGTGTGCGTCCGTTACCTAAGAACTGCAGACAATAGCCCTGCAAAAAGTGACGCAGTGTAAGGGCTGGATACGCACTGGCAAACTGTACTTGTTCCTATTCCTCTCAGCAGCAGCATCCTCCGCGCTCTAGTGTTGGAGTCTCAGGTGTTTTTGGGTAGTGAGTCAGAGGCAGGTGGGCGAACGATAAGTAAACAAACCAAAAGTGGAGATGATGTAAGACGCTTGTTGTGAGGTGCATTCTTGTGTGTGTGTGTGTGTGTGTGTGTGTCTGTGTGTGTCTGTGTGTGATAATAGTAATGATATTTAGTCTACTTGTTTGCAGAGCTATCGGTTGAAGATCCACTTGTTAATTATTAACTTAACAATTACATAGGATGACATATGACACAGAAACAATCATGTAAACTTCAGCAGCTGACGTCTTCTATTCTACGCTGCCATACCTGTGTAAATCCCACATCTCACACCTTTCCTACACAGCCACACCCTCCCCAACGCTGCCAAGGCCGATGTACGCCCAACACCCAAACAAAACAATACATAAGCTCCCCATTTATATCAACAACTAATCTCAACAATTTTCTAACTAGCTGCAGTGGACGTTATTATTTTCAAAGGGCATTTTTATATTTCTAGTAATAATTCAACAATAACATTAGTGGGGAAGAAAAAGAAATCACTCGTGAGAACTAAGTGATCATATTTATAGCCCTTTCAAAACAGTGGTGAAGGAAGAACAAAGTGATGAAGTAAATGAGTCTGGCATATAAGACAGAAGAAGACCAATATGCTGCTCTGGATGGCCCAAACTTGCACGTGCGTTATCACCTTGTTCGGAGGGTTCATCAGCATTCCAGGGAGGTATGAGGAGGACGAGACTTGCCTCGTTAATGCACAGACGCGACAACCAAGAGAGAGAGAGAGAGAGAGAGAGTGTGTGTGTGTTTTCTGTATGACTCAGCAAAGGAAGTAAGGACGGACAGAAAACACTACTCATTACAAAACATAGGGGATGACTCAAGTGGTGGAATAGGTTTGAGAATGCAAAGGAGAAGATTACGAGAGGCGACATTGCGCATTGCAGACTTTACCATATTAGGGAAGGAAAATATACGTTTCTAAATTAAGTCTTTAGGATCTTTTACCGAGGAGCCGTGACATGACGTGACTTTGGCGATCATGTCCCTCCGCTGTCTTGCTTTCAATAATGTATGTAACTTATGAAGGTCCGCAGGTCAGGTTGTTTGCGATGATTCTGTCTATCAACCTATGTCTCTGTCTTCCTCTCGCCCTCTTCCCTTCTGTTCTTATTGTTAAACTGGAGTTGCTCGTTTATGTTCCTCGCAGCTGTGTGTCTTCTCTTCACTTGTTTCATTAGTTCTCCATTTGTGTTTGCTTATTGTAATACTATTTGTTTTCTTGGTGTCCAGGGAATCATGAACATTCTGCGTATCGTCCACATTTCAAGAGCCTCTATTCTATCTCTCTCATGAAGACTGTTTTCAAAGGCCACAGTGATGATTAGCCGGATTTTCACGAGCTTCTTTTCTTAAATGCGGAAGTCTTGTTAAACGATAATTAAATGCCACCTCCGAAAATCCTATTAATTACTGCTGAAATTAAAGAAAGGAAGGGAAAATAACACAAAAATAATAAGCAAACATCCAACAACAAAAAATGATAAATACGAGAAAAAGGAAAGAAAACAAATATTAATGAACACGTAACAAGAAAAAAAAAAAACATTACAAAACAACTAAAAATGTCTAAGAAAAAGATAAAGAAAAACAAAAGCTCACAGGTGAAGCCCGGAAGCTTATATACCTGTCAGTAATGAGCCTGCACCTCCGCCGCGCTGGGAGGACTGGGCTGGGCTGGGTTGCCTGGGCTGGGGGTGCAATGGGTGGAGCTGGATAGGAGAGGGAAGGGACTGTCCTGGGGCTGGGAGTGATTAGCAGGAAGGGGGAGGTAGGAAAGGAGTGTGCAGAGGAGGCGGAGGCGGGCACTTCCTGGTGAGGGCAAGTCTTCCTGCTTCACCCCGGAATGCGAGACTGAGACTGACTGGCAAGTGGTCAGGTCTTAGCCACTTCATTCCGCTTCCGTATTTCAACTCGAGGCTTAATTAACTTCTCTAATCGCACTAGTGAGAGAAAATTACCCAACAAATCAACGTTATTATCCATTCATATATATACCTACATGGTTTTTTTTTTTTTTTTTTTTTTGTCAGTTTTGTTTGGTTGCGTCTTCATTTCACGTTCAAGGTTGAAGCGACGTGATAGCTGCCTGGCGCTGGTGGCCTTGAGGAGAGAGAAAGTGGCCGAACAGCAACATTAGGACAGGATCAGGTAAGCAGGTGTAGTGTGTATGTTGGGAGGGATGTTGAGTTGTGTGTCTCGTATGATTTAGCCAGGAAGATTCAGGAATAGAGTTAGTGATGTTAGTGTGTGTGTGTGTGTGTGTGTAATTCACCTCGGTCGCCTGCTGGTCACCCAGCCAGTCTTCCCCATTACGGAGCGAACTCAGAGCTCATAGACCGATCTTCGGGTAGGACTGAGACCACAACACACTCCATACACCGGGAAAGCGAGGCCACAACCCCTCGAGTTACATCCCGTACCTATTTACTGCTAGGTGAACAGGGACTACACATTAAGAGGCTTGCCCATTTGCCTCGCCGCACCGGGATTCGAACCTGGCCCTCTCGACTGTGAGTCGAGCGTGCTAACCACTACACTACGCGGTGTGTGTGTGTTTGTGTGTGTGTGTGTGTGTGTGTGTGTGTGTGTGTCGTAGGATAGTCTTTTTCCTTTCTTTTTCTCTTTCTCCTTCTCTTCGTTTTGTCGTCACTGTCGTCGTCGTCGTCGTCGTCGTTGTCGTTGTCGTTGTTGTTGTTGTTGTTGTTGTTGTTGTTGTTGTTGTTGTTACATTCACTGCTGCGAGGATAGATGCAGGCCAGATTTTAGTGTTGTGTTCATCCTTCCCGTGGTTCTGTCTGTTCGGCCCATTATTCTTGTATAATCTTTCTCTTACTTCCAGCAAATATTCACCATTTGCGACAATAGAATGATACATCGCTTTTACAGGTTCAGCCCCCTGATACGTACGTACTATAATGGGCAACTGGAATATTTTTATAAAAATGTATGTTCATACTTCTACAGATAATTAATCAGAACAATCGACACTTCTTGAATTCGTTTTTAGAAATAAAGTTGCCTAGCTTAAGAAATCACCAATATTTTATAGGCATTAAAAGTACCAAACAAAAAAACAAAACAAAAAACATTAGATATAGTAAACTATCTAACTAGATTAAGAATGAAATAGATTTTTTGGTTGGCGAACAAATAAGGGTATAAGTGTGGAATCGGCCTACAAGAAAACAAGAGATATTGCAAGAAGCCATCAGCCTACACGTGGCTGTTTCTAAATAACACATATCTACCTATCCAAAAAATGTATTTAGTCTTATTTAAAAAGTTCCCTTTATTGACTCAGCACTTTAGTCATCACACTTTTTCTGCAGTTCGCTCTGTGAATCTCCAGCCGAATCAGTTTACTGCGCTTCTCTCACGAATATTCCATCCGTCATTCATTCACCATTGATACACTAACCACTGTTATGATGGTTTTACAAAAGACTTGTCTTTTTGCACATCAAAGTCGCTTTTCAAGTAACAAGTGTGTGTTTGTGTGATTCACCTCGGTCGTCTGCTGGTCACCCAGCCAGTCTTCCCAATTACGGAGCGAGCTCAGAGCTCATAGACCGATCTTCGGGTAGGACTGAGACCACGTAACACACTCCACACACCGGGAAAGCGAAGCCACAACCCCTCGAGTTACTGTTAGGTGAACAGGGGCCACACATTAAGAGACTTGCCCATTTGCCTCGCCACTTACCGGGATGTGTGTGTGTGTGTGTGTGTGTGTGTGTGTGTGTGTGTGTGTGTGTGTGTGTGTGTGTGTATTTCACTGTATGATCTGCTGCAGTCTCTGACGAGACAGCCAGACGTTACCCTACGGAACGAGCTCAGAGCTCATTATTTCCGATCTTCGGATAGGCCTGAGACTAGGCACACACCACACACCGGGACAACAAGGTCACAACTCCTCGATTTACATCCCGTACCTACTCACTGCTAGGTGAACAGGGGCTACATGTGTAAGGAGACACACCCAAATATCTCCACCCGACCGGGGAATCGAACCCCGGTTCTCAGGCTTGTGAAGCCAGCGCTCTAACCACTGAGCTACCGTGTGTGTGTGTGTGTGTGTGTGTGTGTGTGTGTGTGTGTGTGTGTGTGTGTGTGTGTGTGTGTGTAATTCACCTCGGTCGCCTGCTGGTCACCCAGCCAATCTTCCCCATTACGGAGCGAGCTCAGAGCTCATAGACCGATCTTCGGGTAGGACTGAGACCACATCAGCACACAACACACACCGGGACAGCGAGGCCACAACCCCTCGAGTTACATCCCGTACCTATTTACTGCTAAGTGAACAGGGCCCACACATTAAGAGGATTGCCCAATTGCCTCGCCGCTTACCGGGACTCGAACTCGGGCCTCTCGATTGTGAGTCGAGCGTGCTTATCACTACACTACGCGGTGTGTAGTTGTATGTAATTCACATCGGTCGTCTGCTGGTCACCCAGCCAGTCTTCCCCATTAGGGAGCGAGTGTGTGTGTGTAATTCACGTCGGTCGTCTGCTGGTCACCCATCCAGTCTTCCCCATTACGGAGCGAGCTCAGAGCTCATAGACCGATCTTCGGGTAGGACTGAGACCACAAACACTCCACACACCGGGAAAGCGAGGCCACAAACCCTCGAGTTACATCCCGTACCTATTTACTGCTAGGTGAACAGGGACCACACATTAAGAGGCTTGCCCATTTGCTTCGCGTGCCGGGACTCGAACCCGGGCCTCTCGATTGTGAGTCGAGCGTGCTAACCACTACACTACGCGGTGTGTGTGTGTGTGTGTGTGTGTGTGTGTGTGTGTGTGTGTGTGTGTGTGTGTGTGTGTGTGTGTGTGTGCAGGAAATAACGTCACTGCTCATCCTAGCTAGCTCTTTAATGAAAAAAAGAAAAAAACAAGTTCTTCAATTGGTGCTCTATAATACAAATATAAGATAATCCATTTTTTCAGTGTCAATCCAAGTCAGTGTTCACAGCACTGAGGACAACACTCATACAATTATCCATCAGTATATCCCTGCACTGCGCAGTGACCTTCGTCGATGCTTCAGAAAACGGCGATACTCGGCATCTCTTTCTCTCTGTCTTTCTTTCTGGTATATAAGGTCAGCTGATTGTCGACACTGCACACACACTCACTCCACTGGTCGGTGACCAACAAGCCTCTCCACGCTTCTTAGCCAGGTACGACGCAGTCGCGCCTTGGTGGCTGGTACACAAAACAGTGCAGGACAGGCTGATATCAGACTAACACCACTAACTTGCCTTGCCCTAAGATTTGTTTGCCCTTGTTTTGCAGCGAAACGTTCCCTCAAACCGTCCCAAGATGAACTTCCTCCGCGTGCTGTCAGTCCTGATGGTTGTGGTGGTCCTGATGGCCGGCGTCACGGAGGCGGGACCTCTCTTCCCCCGCAGAGGAAGAGGTGGCTCTGGCAGAAGACGCGGACTGCCCAGTGGCGTCAGCTCCATTTACGGGGATATGCACGCCAACTTCCTCACCGGTAACTCCATTACTCCCGGAGTCTTAAACCATATATCCTTTGCCGGGCTGTGAGGATGAAGTGCGGCTGTAGAATGACGTACGAAATTAAACAAGGTCGTGCGCCGCCTCCGAAGTCGACGATCAGCGGCTGGAAAGCCTGACTTCTTGTCCAGCGGGACCTGACCTCTGGTCCGCTGAAGTCGAGAGGACGCCCAGCTGCGGGCCGCTGCATACCTCGTCGCCGTGACGAGCGTCAGTGGTGGCCACACCAACAGGGCCTGCAATAATTCGCAACACAGGCAAGAAGTGTTACAGAGTCGGGAGAAAAGTCCACAGGTTGTCTCCCGCCTGGTGACGTAACGAGGCCTAGAGTGTGAAGCTGTTTGTGTGTTTTATGGTAGAGTCAGAGAAGTCGCTCATAGCGAGTCTTGCTTCGCTCATCCCATTGTTTCCAGTGACAGTGTAGAGCTGTGGTCACATCAGTTGACATTGTGGTGTACATACTACATCAGTTAGTCCACACCCGCCAGTCGGGTTTCAGTTCAAATGATCAACAGCTTATTTTGTCTTTGAGTGCACATATACTTTTCTTGTTAAAATTTATTTAATACTCTTCAATTTTAGTGCAATAATTTAGATTTTCACAGTTTTATTTCTCAATAATGATTAACAATTTTACATTGTAGTTGTAATCTATTTTTCCGTATGATTTACATGTCTTTCTGACAATTAAATAAACAGTATGCAACGGTTAACCATTTGGAATGTAATCATAAATTTTATTCTTGTGACTCATCTTGTCGCGATTAGCTGTTTATTCTAATAAAAATCCTATACAATCAAAATTAGAAGTTGTGTATCCTTCTGCACTGACTCCCACTGTATTCTGTGTCTCTCATCTGTCTGAAGTCTTCTAATCTGTTGAGAATCCACCAGGTATCAGGTTCTGTAATTGTAGGAAAACTCAGCGAATTAGGGGACTTAATCTGAGAGAGGGACAAAGCACATTGGAGATGGTTTTTCTTATTGCATTTCTGACTTCGAATGTTCACTCTTGTGTTGTTTCTTATTTGTATTGTAAGGAAGTAACTAGTGATTACAGAAAAAAAAATAGAGATCGTTCATAACTACAAAGGTAATAGCTTCGACTTTTTTGTGTGTGTGAGAAATGTCGTTCTGAAATCGTAGATAAGCAGATTGCATGATATTCTGCAACCTTAATTTCATCTGTCATGCAAGTAGGCCTATTAAATTAAGCTCGGGAGAAAAGGTATTATCTCCATTTTCCCCGGTATTACAAGACACACCAAGCCTTGATTTAATGGTTTCTAACTATAATTACGTTGCCATTGCCGTTTCTACCAACGACTACATGATGAGGCAAAGGAAGGTGATACTTGTTCACTAGAAAATAATACATTTTTACTTTGGAAGTGCCTCAGTAATAGTGCCAATAGTGTCAGCACGCGGACACTATTGACACACCATTACCTTACGTCCCAATATTTTCTCATTTTACCCTTACGTGTTTCTGCACAGCGAGTACTTTCAGTATACTCGCAGTGAAGATAACTTTATGTGAAACTGTTAAACAACATTTATGGCCAAACACGGAACCCGGTCTTGTGCTGCCTGGATAGGCATAAGGGTAGGCCTTCTTTGCTCAACTTCCTCAGGAAATGTACATGAGACCGTAGTCCTCGTAGACACTTCCTTAGAGCTCAGTGGCGAGCATCAGCAATCTGCTGCTTTTGACCGCTGGGCAGCTACATGCTTGTGTTGTTATTGCTTTCATTAGTAATGACTGCGAGCGTCTTTTTTAATGCGAGCAGATTCAAAGCAATGATATAGAGTGAATCAATGTTATAAATAGAAGACTCCTTAAATTCTCAGCATTGACCGAGCAAAATGCATAGTATGCACCAGAGACTAACGTCTTTTGAATGGTCTGTCTTTCAACATAGCTTGCTTTTAAGTCTACACTGTTCTTTAACATGTGGTAAAGTGTCTGGATTCCTTAGTTTGGGCCCTGAGATAATGTCCATGCGTGCACGGCCTTCGTAAGCAAATCGATGGAGTAACTTTGCCTGATTAGATCGTTTTCCGTGTTTAGGAACATGTGGATGTCACAGAATGAAAGGTCTGATGAGCTTAGCAGATGAGGAACGAGTTGGAAGCCACACTCACTGGTTCTTGCCTTCACCATTAACGAGATGTGAGCCAGAGTATTGTCCTGATAGATTGAGACTCCAATGGCCACTATTCTCGGCCTCTTCTTGATGGCCTGCCACAGGCGTATCAGCAGATTGGTGTAGTCTATTGACGGTGTAGACTTTTGTAGGTAATCCACCACAATTACGCTTCATACATTCCAGAAAACGGATTCTATAACCTATGCAGCCAAGGTCGTGAGCATATCCTTTTTTGAAGTGGAAGAGGAAACGTACTTCCAGAGTGCTGTTTGGCCTCAGATTGGTAGTGATAGACCCAACATTTGCCCATGGTGATGCACCAAGCCATGAACTTTCCAGGATTAGCTCCAGAGTACCGCCTTGTTGGTGGGCAGAGTGCTCCCAGTGCGCTTCTGCTCTGAAATCAGAAATTCCCTAACAGATGGATTAGAAGAAGCAGATTGTTTTCTTGGCCTCCATCAGATTTTTTTTTTTATTTGTTTATTTATTAATTTATTTATTCTTTTTTTTTTTTTTTTGTAGAGACGTGAAAACAACTGTGTATGCAACCAAATTTTGACTTAAACGTTAAAACAAGTAATGTGCTTTCAGGCATTATTGTAAATCAACTGGCAAATGTTTTTATAAAATTACAAACTCCCATTTCCCTTTGTTTTAGTAATGATGGTGGACATGTGTAAACTTTAGAAATAGCAATAAAGCAATAGAAAAAATATAGATTTTCTTCTTTCTAATACCTTTAGCAAATTTTTCTATCTCAAATACTAATAGAGTTATAATTTTTTTAAAGTGGACACGGACTTTATGGACACCTTATATATGTACGAGTATATACTCGAGTGTAAGATTCCCTAGTGGAACAACTGTCGATGGCCATCCTGACCTGGGATCATCATCATGCTCGTGGTTCTCAATGTTGTGCATTTGGATCTCAACATTGTTTTATGTTATTATATTTTATTGCACGATGTGCTGACTTTTTTTTTTTTTTTCTAATGGTGCCTTTCGCGAAGCTGAACATTACAGTACATGAAGAATGAAATTGGTGTATCCCTATTCGCCTTATTTCTGTCTATTTATCTCTTTATCTATCTATCTATCTATTGTTTTCTCCTACGACAGAATCTCTCTCTCTCTCTCTCTCTCTCTCTCTCTCTCTCTCTCTCTCTCTCTCTCTCTCTCTCTCTCTCTCAACGGAGATGATATGCTGAGTACAATTTCCTCACCCTTACTCATCAGGAAGGATACAAACGTCCTTGTCTTACATTGTTGAGACGTGTTTTCAGGCGAGACTCGGCAGCTCTCTCTTTCCCTGGTATATAAGGTCAGGTGATTGTCGACACTGCACACACACTCACTCCTCTGGTCGGTGACCAACAAGCCTCTCCACGCTTCTTAGCCAGGTACGGCGCAGTCGCGCCTTGGTGGTTGGTACACAAAACAGTGCAGGACAGGCTGGTATCAGACTAACACCACTAACTTGCCTTGCCCTAAGATTTGTTTGCCCTTGTTTTTGCAGCGAAACGCTCCCCCAAACCGTTCCAAGATGAACTTCCTCCGCGTGCTGTCAGTCCTGATGGTTGTGGTGGTCCTGATGGCCGGCGTCACGGAGGCGGGACCTCTCTTCCCCCGCAGGGGAAGAGGTGGCTCTGGCAGAAGACGCGGACCGCCCAATGGCGTCAGCTCCATTTACGGGGATATGTACGCCAACTTCCTCACCGGTAACTCCATTACTCCCGGAGTCTTAAACCATATATCCTTTGCCGGGCTGTGAGGATGAAGTGCGGCTGTAGAATGACGTACGAAATTAAACAAGGTCGTGCGCCGCCTCCGAAGTCGACGATCAGCGGCTGGAAAGCCTGACTTCTTGTCCAGCGGGACCTGACCTCTGGTCCGCTGAAGTCGAGAGGACGCCCAGCTGCGGGCCGCTGCATACCTCGTCGCCGTGACGAGCGTCAGTGGTGGCCACACCAACAGGGCCTGCAATAATTCGCAACACAGGCAAGAAGTGTTACAGAGTCGGGAGAAAAGTCCACAGGTTGTCTCCCGCCTGGTGACGTAACGAGGCCTAGAGTGTGAAGCTGTTTGTGTGTTTTATGGTAGAGTCAGAGAAGTCGCTCATAGCGAGTCTTGCTTCGCTCATCCCATTGTTTCCAGTGACAGTGTAGAGCTGTGGTCACATCAGCTGACATTGTGGTGTACATACTGCATCAGTTAGTCCACACTAAGGAACTTTAGATCCTTGGTCTACACCCGCCAGTCGGGCTCTAGTCGATAGGTAGCATCAATAGTTTCTTTCATCATTTAGTTTTTTTTACTATATTTGACAAATTTCTATACTTCGTTAAACAAATTTTTACAATGATAATCACATTTTTCGGCATAACAGTGTTACAACACAATCATCGTGCATTTTCTATTTACTTTTTGCTTTTTGTATGACAAGGGAACCTATGTTTGTAATAAATTTGGTGCTATTTTTTTTTTTTAAATAAATACAATTCATGGATATTTTGTGTGTTTGTCTTCCTGCTTAGGCATTTAAAGAGTGACTTGCCCGCAACACTACCACGTTGTCTATTTTGTCTGACAGGAAGAGACTTCATGGCTTATTTTCACATTTTTAAGATAATAATTAATCACTTAGGAGTATCCGAAAATACGGATGTATCACCCCTTCTCCCCGTCCCACACATAAATATTCCCGTGAACGATATACCGCTTTTAATTTAGTTTATTTATTTATTCATTTATTTATTTATTCGTTTTATTTTTTTATTTATTTCTCATTTAAATCCCCCGCTCCTCAACATTCCTCCCCCAATTTAAAAAGGATATATATGTATATATATATATATATATATATATATATATATATATATATATATATATATATATATATATATATATATATATATATATATATATATATCAAGCCATATCACCAGAAATATTTTCGATTCTTCACATCCTCACATCCTCAGTTCATAAAGCAGTGCGTAATTCTATACATCTCTCCCCTACACTATAAGTACTTAGTAGATTTCCCAGCATGCTGGCAACTGTTTTGTATATTCAGTACTTTATGGTGTTATAATGAAGTGTGTTGCTGTGTTGCCTGTGGAATATTATTGATATTTTACTTGTTTCTTGAGTTATCATTAAAAACTTATCCTCTTTAGAGAAAGATAAAAATATTGGGATTTTTTCTGTTTGTTTGTTCTTGAGTTGTTATTGTAAACTGCGATCTTCTTTTAAGAGAAGAAAAAAATATTTGTGTTCACAGTAGAGAGAGAGAGAGAGAGAGAGAGAGAGAGAGAGAGAGAGAGAATATAAAGTGTCAAAAAGTATATCATAGTAATGGTAATGCCCGAAGCGCACTCTATCATATTATTAGTTTCCCCAGTCCCTTTCTCTTCCTCGCATAGGTGGGCTGCTCCTTGATAGTCCCTGCTTCTATAGAACACCACTTAAGGTATCGAAACCCAAATAGATAACAGCATAGACTCCAATTTCTCTTTGTTCGGGATCACAAACCAAGTCTGTAACCTCTATTATTTCAAACTCCCTTCTATTTGGTTCATGAACATATTGCCGGGGAATTGTTTAGTTTACGGGGAGGAAGGAAATATTTTGCCGTCTTGCTGAGTTCCCATGGCGTCCAGAAGCTGCAGGCCACGGATCAAGTGTTTCTAGTAAGAACATCATGAAGCAGTGTGTGAAAAAGAAAGAAAAAATATATATTTAGCTATTCCGTAGAGTGGGCATTAGTTTGTGCGAGGTATTAGTGACAAAAATAGTAATCATGGAAAGATTTTTATCAAATATGATCTTAAATGAGCTTACTATGTTAGATATATAGACCAGTATAACGCCGGCGCTTTATCTTTCAAGATATTTCCTTCTAGACCATAAAACCCATTGTATATATATATATATATATATATATATATATATATATATATATATATATATATATATATATATATATATATTTACTTACATATACAGTATAAAGTGGCGGAAAAATGTCACTAACCTCTTGATGCTATAGGTGACCAAGGATTTCTAAGACAGGTTTTTGTATCTACCCCCAAGCGAAATACAGTTACATTATGTTAGATTTATGGTAGAGGTTAGGTTAGATAATGTAAACTGACCAGATTCACATAAAACACACCCTTAAAGCATATTCTTGAGATACATATTTAAGTAAAACTAATATTACTTCTCAGAATTTTACACTATAGTTTTTCAGCACTGTCCTAATAAAGTCATCCCTCCAGCTTTCCTCGCTTCTCGGCTTCCCCTTAAAAGTTCTTTCACTTAACTGACAGGAGATGTGAATGAAAAATAGGATAACCAAAACTAACCTAATCCTTACTTTAACCTAACCAAACCACACTATTGGTCAGAATGGTTCTAAGGAAGGCGTATCAGTGTTATGTATGGCTTTAACTAGGTTAGTAAGTTATCGGCACTGTCCCCGAGAAACCGTCCCGCGCGCTCGCCTCAATTCCCAGCTCCCACTTCGCAGCTCCTCCACCCAGCTGATTTGACATCACATATATAAAGCCATGCTATTGGTCAGAGAGAATATGAAAATGAATAAGGAGAGAGAGAATATGAAAACGAATAAAAAGAGAGAGAGAATATGAAAACAAATAAGGAGAGAGAGAGAATATGAAAACGAATGAGAGAGAGAGAGAGAGAGAGAGAGAGAGAGAGAGAGAGAGAGAATATAATGAATAAGGAGAGAGAGAGAGAGAGAGAGAGAATGAGAGAATATAACGAATAAGGAGAGAGAGAGAGAGAGAGAGAGAGAATATGAAAACGAATGAGAGAGAGAGAGAGAGAATATGGTAACGAATAAGGCAGTGTTTCTCAACCTTTTTACCCTTGCGTAACCCTTCAAATACATCACATGTCTCAAGGAACCCCTACGCAAAAACAAAATTATATACCACATATTTCTCATTTCATGTGACGTCAAATCAGCTGGGTGGAGGAGCTGCGAGGGGGGAGCCGGGAATCGAGGTGAGCGCGCCTTTCTCGGGGACATTGCCAAGTTATCTAGGTTAAAGTTAGGATTAGTCTAGTTTTTGTTATCATATTTTCATTCTTATGTTCTGTCAGTTGAGTGAAAGAGCTGCCAAGAAGAAGCTGGGAAATAAGGAGAACTGGAGGGGCGACATTATTAGGACAGTGACAGTTTTTCTGCCTTTGATGTAATGATTTCCTGTTGTTCCCAGATAGTAGTGGAGAATGGCAGGCTATGGAACACCAGTAGGGGAGAGACGTCGCTTCTGTGGATTGGATCTTCCTCCTGATGCTGTCACAGTCATGACGCATATCAACACACACTGGCGACAGTTCAACCTAGAGGCATTCTCTTTAAGTCCCTGTGCCTTTGAACCTCAGTTAGACATACGAGTGGGAAACACACCAATCAATCCTGAGGATCTGGAAGTCTCAACACACATGGAACAAGGTTTCCAGTATACTTACTCCCCACAAACTGAGCCTTCCAACTTGACAATTAATGGTGCAAGATGTTCACCACTAAATCTGACTGGACGTCCAAAATCTACTTCACCACTTTCCTCACCTTTACCTGCACCACCACCACCACCACCACCTCCCACCAGTCACCATACACCAGTAGGAGTGCATTCAGGTCTGCTAACAAACAACTGTCACCATCCATATTCCTTAGGGATGTTGGGCACTCCTCAGGGACCTCCACAGATGCAGCCAACACCCATCCCTCAGAACATCAATATGATTTCACACATTGAGCCCCATGAAGAAGACTATGAATTGATGAAGAGAAAGCGAAGACCTGAAAGAAATTTAGAAACAAGATGTCATATCTGCTGCAGGACATTTTATACAAAGGCTTCCTATGATGAACACATGGACAGCCACATGAAAGATAATGAATATATCATGAATGCCCAGATGGATTCTGTTCATGTGATGCCAAACGTCATGTCCTGTGCAATGCCAGACAAACCCTACAAATGTGCCATGTGTGACAGGGAATTTGTTTATAAAGAGGAACTCCTTGAACATAATGAAAGTCATGAAGCAGCAAAACCATACAAGTGTGACCTCTGTGGGGCAGGACTGTCACACATTAGTGCCTTGCGCAGACACAGACTTGCACACACTGGATACAAGCCCCACAGGTGTGAGATTTGTGGTCGTAGTTTCTTCCAGAAATGTGATCTTCAGCGGCATTATTCAACACATGGTAAATCCAAGCAGTTTGAGTGTGGTGTGTGTAAAAAGAAGTATTCATCACTTCATTTTCTTGAGAACCATAAGTGTAAAGCTCCTGAGGAACCCAAACCCTTTAAATGTAACATCTGTGGTGAGGGTTGTGCTAACAATATGGCCTGGAGCTATCACATGTGGAAACATACAAAGAACCCTGTGTTTGTTCCTTTTCAAGAAAAATTTAGTACACATACTTAACATTGCTAATATATGTGCATAGTATTAATGGGAACAAATATTTAAATTCTCTTACTTGCAGACAGGATCAGGTGGATGCCAAATGAACAGGATGATGTAGATTAGAAAAAATGTATTGTGTGTTGTCTAGATGCTTAAATGAAGGTACCTAGTTCATAATTCAATCTTTCAGTCTATGTAGAAATTATACATTCTATAATTTAAGAAAATTTTTAATAACTTACCTGTAGCAGCATTATTGATGCAATGCAGTGTAGAATAGAGACATCACAGATTCCATCAACATTTTCATAGACTTTTATGATTTAAGGTGTGTTTCTTTTCTGGTTTTTAAAGTTATATTACGTGATATATTTTTAACTCTTCTGACATTTTATTATTAGATAGGCAGCCTTCTGTTATGTTTTTCACTACATATTTGTATTTTCTCCATCAAGCCTTGTTTATTTGGCCTCTGTATGAGGAGTGCTGTGAATATATCAAGAGCTGCTACTTAAAACACAGAAAATACCTGGAATTAGAGGCTGCACCACATGGGGGTGAGCAGGTGTGCCAAGGTAGAGTACATTCTGTGTATGCCTGGTGATACGCTCAACATACACACTTTACTGCATATTCTGTGTATTATGTGACCTGCAGTCTTTTCAAGAAGGGATGGCTGCTGCTTGGTTTCTGGATTTTGGCTTTATAGAAGTAGAATTAATATTTCAATTGTACTTTAATCTGTGTGAGTGAAGCTTGAAGTAATGGAAGTTGGAGTTACTCGTGGCCAAACTATCTATGTAGAGCTTGGTCTGCATATTGGTGATCTGGAATTAAATATTTATATTAACTCAAATATTTCCTGTGGACAGAAGAACAAGCTGGTTAGCTTCACCTGATATGCAGTGTTCACAATGGTGCTTTAAGTTTTGTGGCAGTTTTGCTAATTGAACTGGTGCTGCAGCTGGCTGTGGCTGTTTTTTGTCTTATTTTTATTATCATAATGTTTAATGGGATTTCCTTATTATTCTTTGGCAGCATTCCATAGTGAATTGGCTTCTATAGTATTGCAGAAAGTCTTAGTATTCAGTATGGCATACATAACTTGTGCAATGCTAAATTAAAGGGGCAGTAACATGTTTACTATCATTATCATCACCATCTCATTTAATGTCCGTATGGGAGCTAGACTGCTTATGAGTCTCGCCCATTTTTTGTGGTCTTAGACTCTTTCCTCTGATACTTGTCCTTCTTTTATCTTCCTTTACATTGTCTGTCTTCAGGTCTTCACTTTTCCTGCTGATCTCTTTCCACTAAACTTAAACTCCAGTAGTCCCCAGAGTAAGGCTCTCCTCTCTACTTCTGAATTCCTGTTCCATTTCATTCTGTAACACATTCATGTAAGCTATTAAGGTAAAGTAATCTTTGGGATATATTTTATTGAATAATACTTGAAGAACATACGAGTAATGAGATAATTTATTGAATTGAGTCAGTTTGTTTGTACATGTATATACACTAATCAAAACAATGTATTAAGATTAGATTGTCACTTTTATGATAGATGAACACTCACCATGAGCCCTGGGAGTCATGGAGTATTTTGATCTTTCATTACCTTTCCCATGCTATTGAGGAGAAACCTATAATGTGTGTTACAAAAGATTACAATAATTTTAGTAATTGGGAATATGATTATTTGTTTGCCAGATAAGAGTTCATCTGTGAATCATCATTGTCTTCTTTCAGTGTTCTTACTTCACTTTCTTTTAATTTTGTGACTCCTGAGTTTGCCTTTTTTTTATTATTTATTTATTTTATTTTATTTATTTTTTCTTTTATTATTATTTTTTTTTTATTTATTTATTTTTTTATTTATTTATTTATTTTTTTTTTTTTTTTATGTACACTATCTTCCAGGTGAATCACTCTTTATCCTTACATTGAAAAATACTTTCCTCTGCTGAATCCAAGAAAGGATCGGGTTCTTAATTAAGATATTGGTGAATGGAGAGATGTGACATTGTTTAATTTGAAATTTTATGGCAGCATAATAATATCTGCTTTGTACCTCATACTTGGTATTACAATTCAAGTTAAGATTCAAGCAACAGAAGAGCCTCTTTTCTGTTTTTCTTTACTGTGAAGAAAAATTCCCTTGAGAGGGATTCAAAGCTCTTTGTCCTTCTCCATGGTGGCTACCACCTTTTGACATGCAGGCAATGTGGAGACATATTGAATCCCCATGTCTCAGGGATACTAGGAATATAGACATACAAATATATGTAATTTATTTCAGTATTACTGAGAGTGAAAAATATTTTAGCTTTCTTAATTTCATTAAATGTAGGCTGTAAGGAACTAATTACTAATGGTGACAGGACATAGAACACAGCATCCTCAAAGTTAATGTATCTGTGTGTGTGTGTGTGTGTGTGTGTGTGTGTGTGTGTGTGTGTGTGTGAAAGAGAGTGTGAGTGAGTGTGTTGTATTACTATAACAATAACGTTTGATTGTGTTGAAAAAAATAAGACATGTCCTTTATTACTACTATTATTAAATTATTGTTGTTGGTATATGCTGTGAATTAAGTTGTTTGTATTTGCTATTGTGTTATTTAAAGCTTCATCAAAGATTACCATGGGTGTGTTAGTGTTGGATTTATTTAAGTGCATGATGTGGAGGGTCTTTGAATGAATAGTTTGTAATGAATGTATATGTTAAAATGACTAGTCATGAAGTATACCAAAGACAATTGATTTAAACATGACCTATGTAGTTATTTAAGTTACATCTCTCAAGTTTATAAAAAAGCCAATAAAAACCACTGAAGAAACTTTATTTATTATTTATTTGTTTATTAGTTTATAGTGGAGGATAGCATGTAGAAAATAGATGAAATGGCACTATTATTACATGTGTCTACAAGGGGTGCTTGCACCTGTCATTCACAAGAAATCTTATTTGTTTTGCCCTAATATATATATATATATATATATATATATATATATATATATATATATATATATATATATATATATATATATATATATATATATATATATATATATATATATACACACACACACACACACACACACACACACACACACACACACACCATACTGTAAAGTCAAGCGTTAATTGAAAATCTTGAAAGAGTTCGTCATAGGAGGGTGGAAATACAGAATATTGCTGGAAGAGGTCAAAGTGCAGGTTAAAATTGAAAGTGTTTTATGTAGCTACATACTTATTATTAGGTTTTGTTAAACCGTGTTCAGAAATTCAGTTGATGAAAGGTGTTATTTAAAACCCACATGATCAGCATTACTACAAACGCATTATAGGTGGCAGTTTATTTTGTTTTTTCATTTTCTCTCTCTCTCTCTCTCTCTCTCTCTCTCTCTCTCTCTCTCTCTCTCTCTCTCTCTCTCTCTCTCTCTCTCGCTTATGCTGTTCAATTTAAGCATATTGTCAGGAAAAGGTCTCTTTTTCTCCCATCTATGCATAGCTTCTGAACTCTGCGCCCGCCTGCCAAAGGCACAAGTGGGAGCGGGGCACCTACTGTAGTACCTATCCAAGCCACACAGAGGCCAGGGGAAGGATTTCAGTGAGTCCCTGCAGCCCATCCTCGTGAAAATTGTAGTTTAACCCAAATTCCTTGGTAGAGTTGAGGTGGAGAGAAAATAACAAAGTTACTCCAGAAAACGTTTTCAATGAACATATTCGTCGCCGCTAGATGGTAGCATTGCCGCTGTTCTCTAAACTAAACCGCGCTGTATTTCCTATTTATTTATTCCTTGGCACCACAGTGGTCCAAGCTGACCTTTGAAGCCTTCTGGTAGACTGGTACTAATCTCCCAGTGTCTGAGTGAGTGTGGTAGCGCTTACTCAGGTAGCGTTGAGTGGCTATCAAAGCATCACGGTGAACACAAGCCAAAGCTTTGTAGCAGCTATGTCGCATGACGCCCGGTGTAGTAACACCTTGGTGTTTTTTGTCAATGGAGCGAAGGTAAGAATGGCAATAGAGAATAACCATAATTTGTCCCTTAATGTACTACAACACGCTATGTAGTAGGAATGTATTTTCAAAGTTATGAATATTATCCTCCTTCCATGGAAACTTATTATACTGTAAGTATAATAACATCATGAAATTTAAAGTATGCCCAAATCCAGTGCATTTAGAATTATAATTTACATAATGTAAGTTAGTGGGGTTCATCATCAAGACGTGAAGCTTTCCATGACAACGAGTGAATGATACTGGTTGTACGTACCATTTCTTGGGAAGCAAAGGGAGTTCTAGAGGGAAGTGAACACACTGTGGTTCTATTAATATCAATTACTGGAACATTGGCCCGCAGCATTGACTCGCAATGGACGTTCACACACACACACACACACACACACACAAACACGCCCGGTAGCTTAGTGGTTAGAGCGCTGGCTTCACAAGCCAGAGGACCGGGATTCGATTCCCCGGCCGGGTGGAGATATTTGGGTGCGTCTCCTTTCACGTGTAGCTCCTATTCACCTAGCAGTGAGTAGGTACGGGATGTAAATCGAGGAGTAGTGACCTTGTTGTCCCGGTGTGTGGTGTGTGCCTGGTCTCAGGCCTATCCGAAGATCGGAAATAATGAGCTCTGAGCTCGTTCCGTAGGGTAACGTCTGGCTATCTCGTCAGAGACTGCAGCAGATCAAACAGTGAAACATTGTGTGGACCCCACCATAAAAAGAAACATAAGGAAATTGGAGACTACAAAAAATGACTATAAGAATGGTTCCAGAAGTTTAAAGGGATGGCATATGAGGAGAGACTAAAAGCTATGGATATACCAACCCTGGAACAGAGAAGAGAGAGGGGATCTGATACAAGTTTATAAATTGATTAACGGAATGGATCAAGTGGATAATGAGAAACTAATCCTGAGAGAAGAAAATGACATTAGAAGCACAAGATCGCATAGTAAGAAACTGAGGAAGGGAAGATGTCTGAGAGATGTTAAAAAATTTAGTTTCCCGCTAAGATGTGTTGAGACTTGGAACAGTTTGAGTGAGGAAGTGGTGTCAGCAACGAGTGTGCATAGTTTTAAAGAAAAAATTGGATATGTGTAGATATGGAGACGGGGCCACACGTGCATAAAGCCCAGGCCCTGTAAAACTATAACTAGGTAAAACTAGGTAAATACACATGTTGTAGGACGTAATTGATACTTATTAAACGTCACCTCAGCATTTTTGTTCTGATTTGACATCGTATGGCAGGATCATTAAATCTTCATGGCTATCAACACTGACCAGCGGTTCGTGTTGTATCTTAACCTTATGTTATCTATTGGTATGTTATCTGCTTTGATATAGAGTAGTTTCTCAAGGAAAAGTTGTTTTCTAGGGAACATTTCTCTTGAAGGTTCCGAGAGTTGAGTAGATTTACAGTAGGAGTCGTTCAAACAAACTTGTTGGTTCATGTGGATCGTCTTGGTTTTTAATTGATCGTACTGCTATTGTCTGACGAAGCAAATTAGGCCGCTGTTTACGTGGCTCATATAAATTGTTATTCTAAGTGATGGTATCATACACCGAGTTTCAGTCAGGTTTTAGAAGCTATCTTATTACCATTACCATTATTATTGCTATTATTATTATTATTATTATTATTATTATTATTATTATTATTATTATAATAATAATATTATCATTGTTATTATCATTATTATTATCAATGTTATTATTATCATTATTATGATCCTTATTATTATTATTATTGTTATTCTTACAATCATTATTATTGTTGTTGTTATTATTATTATTATCATTATTATTATTATTATTATTATTATTATTATTGTTGTTGTTGTTGTTGTTGTTGTTGTTGTTATTGTTATAATCTCAATTATTTATTTTTAAACGAAAATCACACGGAATTTTCATAAAGTAAGAAAATATTTTAGAATCTGAAAACCAATAAAAAAAAAAAACACCTCTGGCCAATGTAAAAAAAAAAGACTAACTGGCCGGCTAGGGAGGGGTCAGGGTGTGAGGTTCAAACAGGAATCATCCCCCCCTGTAATGCGACACACGTTTTTTTTTTTTTTTTTTTTAAAGAAGCAACGCTGCACCTGCACCGTGACCCGAACCCGCTAGTCATGCTGTAATGAGGGCTTTTAAGGGCATTATCACTGTTCCAAATACATTACTCACCAGTCTCTCTCTCTCTCTCTCTCTCTCTCTCTCTCTCTCTCTCTCTCTCTCTCCTTGCATGGACACATATACAGACATAGTATCTTATATGAAACCCTGTTGGCCTTGAATATATACTGGTGCTGTTGTACTGTTCCCAGTGGATAGTGGCTTGAGGCTGTATCTTTCCTTGCTGCGTCACAGACAGGAACCCACCCGAGTAGTGGCTGGTGCGGTAGCAACCACTTTGGTACCCACTAGTAAATAAATAAATCATTGTTGACGTGTGTGTGTGTGTGTTTCGGTAATGGTTGGTTATCAAATCATATTTTTATATCGTCTCTCCAACGTGGCTGTGTCGTTATGTCTATAGGGATTTTTATTTTCTTATTTTGCTGTATTTTCATTTTCTCTTATATGTTTCTGTACTGCCAGTTCATTTATTACCCATGGGCGTGGGGAAGATGCAGGCTGAGTCATCCATCTCGAAGCAATACGTTAAGAATTTACAAAAAGAGGTCTGGGCAGATAACTCTCAAAAGTAAGTTTCATCGAGAGAACGAAGATAACTGGGAAAATTGACCACGCAAGGGATCAAGTCAAGGTCTCTGAAACTGAAAGTGGATCTAACGTACTACTTTGTCTGCGGCGCACTTTCGGAATACTTATAACAATTAAAATGCTGTGTGTACATGTAGTATTTGCTACTTTTTTGTTGAAACCTAAAGTTGACTATCACTGCCTGCATATACATATAATAGTTATGAATATTTCTAAAGCAGTCCTAACAGACGGATAGTTGCCAGAGGTCGATGATGCTGCGCTCTCCATCCCCAGCAAGTGACAATATAGCCCGTATACAGAAGCACCTTGCTCTCCCGCTGTGAATCTTTTCAAAGCCCACCAAGATGATGATTAACTGTTTGCCCTTTTGATAATGTAGAAATCTTATGTTATTTCCCTAGAAACATTAAAGAAACACTATCTGTTAACAGCCCATGTCACTTCAAGTAAAGCCTTTTAAATGTCGAAGCGGGATAGTGTTTCAGAATAAGGTCTTATGTGGGGGAGCTCCCATGAGAGATTCTTTTTAGACTTATTCGTCCCTGCCGCTCTTTTCTTTCCACGGCCTGGTCATTTACAGCCCCTACCGAACTGATAAAATCTCTCTCTCTCTCTCTCTCTCTCTCTCTCTCTCTCTCTCTCTCTCTCTCTCTCTCTCTCTCTCTCTCTCTCTCTCTCTCTCTCTCTCCTGTGTAATACTGACAAAGCGAAGGCTTCCATAAAATTTCTTGCCACGAAAAAAGAGGCAGCCACTGTCTACTGAAAAGCCGTCCGTTCAGGCAGCGTTGGTGAATCAATTGGCTTTTCTCGACATAAAGGTAGTGATGGAGATATGTCAATAAAATGTATATCTTCTAGGGTAGGAGGAGGTACAATGGGTAAGATCTGAAAGCAAAATTAAACATTGTAAAATCAGAGTAAGTGTAGAGGCGCTCTGCCAAAGTATCAAGGTCATACATTATTGATTGTCTTGTTTTACTCTCGGATTGGGTACACCGTGTCTATTACGATATCAGGCTCTTAGAATTTCCCTTCGCCCATGGTACAATAACGAGAGTTATTGTACCATGCCTTCGCCAATGTTAGGCGAGATGGAAGTTCTTAAGACGACACGGCGAACTTGTGCATCCGTAATTCATATTAATATGTTACAAGATCATGTGGAGCATGTAAATACCTCGTCACAATGCAGCTAACATTGCCAAAGAGATCATATGGAGCGTGTAATTACCTCGTCACAGTGTAGCTAATATTGTCAAAGACTCAAAGCTACCTTATGCATGGCAGGATTTGAATGATGGTGAGCTCTCCCAAACTCGGCAACACGCATGCGAATATCCCAAGTGTATTGGAAGTTGTTTTATCTGCGCAGTATGAAGACCGATGAATTTATGAGACTTGTACAAAATTTCTAAATCTTTTCAGTAATATTTGCTAGTATTCCTTACGTTTGTTCATTATATAACTCTTTATTTATCATACTGATTTCCTAGTTATGTTTTACTGAGATTATTGTGATAAATAGTTACCAGAACCTATACATACTGCATTTAGTATGAGCGCATGTTCACTCGTGCAAGGCTTCTGCTGTTGCTGAGGAGAGCTTGGCAAGAACCATGGTGTGATTGTACCTTGAAAACCATCGAGTCATGATGTACTATAGAGAAGGTAGAGAATAACATATACTACTTTTACCGAACTAACTGCTGTGCCTCTTGTGTGTTGTTGCAGGTGGAGGATGCGGATGTTGACCCTGAGTGTTCCCTGCTGGTCTACCTTCGAACTAAATGTATCCTTGCGATCGAAATAGCGTGGCGCTCCATCCTTTCTCACACTTATTTACTAAACTAACTGCTATAGTTCATATTTCTTGTCAAACTTATAAATTTATCTATTTATCAGTTTATTAATGTACTCAATGTTTGTCTCAAGAGGTTTGAGTAAACTTTACTTGGAAAGTTATATCATTGCAATAGGGAAATCGGTGTGGAAGTCTCAGATGAAGTTGTTACCAATGTACTTACTCAACATATCTTAATGTTCTCTTTCTCCCTGGTTGTGTCTAGAGATGTTTCGTCAGTAAGAGTTATATGGCAGAGATGTGGAAACACCAAGTCACTGGAGTTTCAGTATAATTATTTACAAGATAGTCACACGGAGGCACATCTGCCTGCCGGACAAGCCACACAAACAGCGCAGCCTAAAAACACCTCTCTGCTGGCTACAAAAGTTGACATCAGCAAACAACAAGTACATCAGATAACAAAAGAAAGGCAATACTTAAAATAATGATGATGTTTCATAGATAATGAAGAATGTATCTATAGTCTTTTCTGCTGATGTATCTCTAGATGTGAATATCTCCAGTATCTCCAGATGTGAATATTAGGTAAACTTACTTAACATCCATATTCAACTGATCTTAGCACGCACAGACCAGTGAGAGAGGAGGAGAAAAGGAGGAAAATCGAATACATTAATAATAATAATGATAATAATAATAGTTAATAACAACAACAACGACAACTTATACTTCTATTTTGCGTGCTGTGCAAGTCAATACACGTCAGGCATTACGAGAAGTTTGTCTTTATTTATTTCTTATCAGCAATATACTTGTGTGTTTATATGCTTGTGTGTATGAGAGGTGTGAACTATTCAAGGAGACGATAAAGTTTGTTCCTTGACTGTGGTGAAGTACGGTTGTGTGGCACGAAACTTGGATGTGGCGAGGGCGGCTGCGGGGCCTGCACGGTGATGCTATCCAAGTATAACCGTGATGAAGATAAAGTAAAGTGAGTGCATTTTTACAAGTAAATAGTGATATATTTATCTCTAGGTGTTGCCCTGGGTGCATGTCTCTTATAACCCTACCCGTTCTCATTCTTTCATTTCAATGGATGGCTTCGTTTTAAGCGTCTTTTCAATGGATGACTTCGTTTTAAGCTTAACAGAATAATGTGGTGTAAGTTAAGATGATATTTAAAAGAACAAAAACCACTGACAAGAAGATGAATGATCGAGAAGACCTTTGGATGCTTACTGTTTTTTTTAAGGAAAATCGAGTAAGTCTTCTTAAATAACTAGTTATATATCGTCTTCAGCAGTCAGGAGTTTATCTTTGGAGTGTCAGTGACGCAATATTCACTTGTTTGAGTAACTTTAGACAGTATAAGATGCTTATATAAGACAGCTGACACCGGAAGGTTTCAGCTACTTTTAATTCACTTTATTTGCTGTCCATTATATATTTCATAATATTCTAAACTTATCACAATTCATTCATAGCACTCAGAGGATTAAGGTTGACTTGACTTGCAGTTCTGTACAGTAAATCACTTTTAGATTAATTAAAAACTGTTACTCTTGTGTTTCTATTCAGGCATTACTCTGTGAACGCATGCCTTACCCCTGTGGCTTCCCTGCACGGCATGGCGGTCACCACGGTGGAGGGCATCGGCTCAACCAAGACGGGCCTTCACGCTGTGCAGGAGCGTCTGGCCAAGGCCCATGGCTCGCAGTGTGGTTTCTGCACACCTGGCATCGTCATGTCCATGTATACCCTGCTAAGGAACAACCCGCACCCCACCATGGCCCAGCTCGACGAGTATTTCACGGGTATAGTAGCTCTCTCTCTCTCTCTCTCTCTCTCTCTCTCTCTCTCTCTCTCTCTCTCTCTCTCTCTCTCTCTCTCTCTCTCTTTACATCCGCTCTATTGCTACAATGAAAGACTGCTGTTTTTGTTGCAATGTAGTTAAAATACAACACTGATGTTCTACAAGGCACTATTTTGAAACGAATTGGCCTTGTTGTTTTGTTGTCCTGACATGTTTCCTTTCCTCAAAAAAAAAAAAAAAAAAAATAGTAGACCTTATTGAAAGCGTTACACTCTGAAGGGCAAAGGACGGCGATGTTTTTACAGGGAACTTATGTCGGTGCACGGGTTACCGGCCAATCCTGGACGGCTATCGCTCACTAACTACCTCTGCTGGTCCTACTACATGCGGCAAGGCGAACTGCTGCATGCTCAATGGCGGCGGCTGTGGTGAGTATCTGGAGGTGAGGGAATGAAAAATTATGAACGTGCTTTTTTTCATTTATGTCTTTTGTTTTTGTTTTCATTATTTTTCTTTATTTGTTTGCTATTGTGGTGGTGAAGAAGTTCTTTTGTTGACTATGAGCGAAATTTCCAAAAGAACAGCAAAGTATTTCCTTCATTAATTCTAATTATACTTTTTTGTGATAGTACTTATATATATGTTTATCTGCATGGCTTATATTTATTTGCATGATTACCCGAAAGAAAATATTTGTATGTTGTTTACTTAGCTTTGATTGTTTTCTTGTTGACTGCATGAAACAGGAAACATGAACGGACAAGTGAACGGAGGAACGGAGGAACTTGACGGTGAACTAGATCAACCTGGCCACCATCTGTACCAAACAAATGGAATGCGGCCTTACGATCCCAGCCAGGAGATCATCTTCCCACCTGAGCTTAAGGTACGTGAATATGGGTAGCGACGTTATTAACCCCTGGGTATGATTAAACGATTTCATTTATATTAGGAAAGGTTTATGGAAGTCAGAAGATTGATAGCAAAAATCTTCACTATTTTAATCCCCACATAAGCTTCTGAAGTTGTATAAAATCACTAGATAGTTAGCAGAATCAATATAAAAACGCTTCATAGCACTGGAAAGGTTAATTATACACACACACGTCACAAGCTTTTTTTTTTTTTTTTTTTTTTTTTTTTTTTCCATACCTTGGTTATATTCGTGTGAATGCTCACTTCTAACTTTCCTTTTTCTTGATCATTGTGTTCATACCCCAGAACAGGCCCTCCATTCACTCTTCGCATGCTGAATTTATTCCTTATCTCCCTCTTGTCTTTCTTTGCTTCTCCACACACACACACACACACACACACACACACACACACACACACACACACACACACACACACACACCGCATAGTGTAGTGGTTAGCAAACTCGACTCCCGGGTTCGAGTCCCGGGAGGCGCCGTGTTCACCTAGCAGTACGGTATGGGATGTAACTCGAGGTGAATTACACACACACACACACACACACACACACACACACACACACGTCCAAACCGAAGATCGGTCTATGAGCTCTGAGGTCGCTCCGTAATGGGGAGGGCTGGCTGGGCACACACACAATCATAACAACGACGAAATACACGTATGAAAGTAGAACTGAATATAGTTAGCTTATAAGTAATTATTAGTGTAATAATTACACAGAAGGCGTCGTGCATGGCTCTGTCTTGTAGGAAGCTATGCAGAATCATTCAAGTGTTGTGGATATGTTCATCAGGTTCGAAATGATCTAGAGCGGGAGAGCCTTGAGTTCAAAGGTCCTCGCGTTGTGTTCCACCGCCCAGCGACCCTCGAGCAGCTCCTCCATCTGAAAGACCTTCATCCTACCGCCAAGATCATTGGTGGCAATACTGAAGTTGGTGAGTATGAAGGGTTTTTGCTGCTGTTTGGAAATTTATTTTTAACCGTTGATGTGATTTTCGTTGTACCTTGTTGCATGTGTACATTTCCTTGTTCATTATCAAATTACTGAACGAGTGATTCGCTGGTTTGCAGGAGTGGAGGTGCAGTATAAAAATCAGCTATATCCGGTGCTGATCAACCCAATCAATGTGGCGGAACTCACCAGCATTGAAGAAACCTCCACGGCGATGGTGTTTGGAGCAGCTGTCACTCTTACGGCTTTGGAGGAGGCGCTCAGGGATCAGGTTACCTTGAAACACGGTTAGTAGTGATGTGACTCAAATATATTATTGCTTGAGGAAAAAAAATATTCTTCTTGTCACACTGTGATTGTCATGAATATGAATATGCATAATTAGATGTCCTCTCCTGCCCTGCTTTCCTAATCTTCTTTTATTTACGTATTCTATTCAGATTTATTTATTTATCTTCATTTATTTGTCTATTTATTCATTTATTTATATATTTGTTTATTTATCTATTCATTTACTTTTAGGTTTGCCCTGCAATGAACACACTTGAAATGGAATTTTAATGGAATGAAAATTTAATATTTCATTAGCTTTTTAAACGTTGAATTTGTAGTTTACTCATCCTTGTGGTATGATAGTTTCGTAATGACTTACTGAGTTACACCTCACCACTGCGTCGCCGTGTGTGTGTGTGTGTGTGTGTGTGTGTGTGTGTGTGTGTGTGTGTGTGTGTGTGTGTGTATTGACTGTACGTACAAACTGAATGCATTATTAGGAACAAAAACGAACTTTAAGAACAATTACGTGGAGTTTGATGGTATGCTGGAAACAACTACTAGATTCCTAACTTGTTCCTATCTTAATATTCTTAACATCTCGCATTGCCTCTTCCTTTAGTCTTTTGACAGAACACAGAAGTAGATGGGCCATGTACGTACAAAGTGACATTATTATTATTATTATTATTATTATTATTATTATTATTATTATTATTATTATTAATATTATTATTCCTTCAGGTTTCGCTCTCTCTGGCGATGATTTGTCCAGGAGCACTTTTGATATCCATCGTACATAAATATTCCGATTTTAGTCTCGGAAACGCTAAGATGGTAACTTTTAACAGTACATCGTTCTTATATGATGACAACTCCTCGTCAGGCGCACCGTTTTTGGCTTACTTTACTTATGCTCACTATCTTCAGCGGCTAATCATTTAATGCTGAAATATATCATAACTATAAGTAGGAAAAAATCTTGTCAGTACGGTGGTATGATTAGAATGTAAATAATCTCACTTCTTGAAAACGCAGTCATTTATAGCAACATTTTATAGCCGCTGGGGAAAGATTCTTCAGCTATTGCCTGGCTATTACTGTTGTTGCTGTTGTTGTTGTTGTTGTTGTTGTTGTTGTTGTTGTTGTTGTTGCTGGTAGCAGTAGTAGTAGTAGTAGCAGTAGTAATAGTAGCAGTGGTGGTAGTAGTAGTAGTAGTAGCAGCAGTAGTAGCAGTAGTAGCAGTAGTAGTAGAAGTAGTAGTAGTAGTAGTAGTAGTAGTAGTAGTAGTAGTTGTTGTTGTTGTTGTAGTATAATGGCGGCAGCAGCAGCAGCAGCAGCAGCAACAACAACAACAGCATCAGAAGTAAATACCTTATAGCGAACCTGTTCATGTAGTAATTAATAGTCTGTAGAAAAACAAGAGAACATAATATGTTTTCTATTAATTTATCTTTTTGATATAATTTAATCTTCTAACCGTAGCGAGTCTCACGTTCTTTTGAAGCATGCTCTCAGGCGTCTTTTGTGGTCTTTAACCTGGTGTGTGCGTTTGAAGATGTTTAATGCCGCCATTATATTGTAAAGTTACAAATTTATTTAATGAGTGCACCAAGTGAAGTCCAGCATCGTTAGATCCACGACACCACCTTCAACCCTCGTTTTGTATCTCAATACTATATGAATATTTATTTTCTTTACTTAAATCTTGGTTTTCTAAATGCCCCCCCCCCCGTTCTCTCTCTCTCTCTCTCTCTCTCTCTCTCTCTCTCTCTCTCTCTCTCTCTCTCTCTCTCTCTCTCTCTCTCTCTCTCTCTCTCTCTCTCTCTCTCTCTCTCTCTCTCTCTCTCTCTCGTCTTTATCAACTGAGCTTCCTACAGGATCTATTAGATAGACACTTTGGATGCCTGAGTAAAAGCTTTCTAATATAAATTACGTAGGTTAATACCAGTGATACATGTTTACACGCATCTATCCACCCAGCTACTTGATAATAATTTGCAGCCACCTCTCACACCTCTGTTTAGTTTTATGTTCTTCCAGCGACGTGTTAATGAACTATCCTTTATAAGTAGTTTTTCTCCATCTTTTGTCTGCGTGCTCGTTATTTGTTTACTTATTACATGTTATGGTTGGTCTAACTATGGTTTTCTTTTATTTTCTTCCAAAAACAGAAAGCAGGACTCGAGTCTTTGCTGCCATCATTGAAATGCTTCGCTGGTTCGCCGGGAAGCAGATCAGGAACGCAGCAGTAAGAACTTCTCTCAATTTCTTTCTCTTTTCTTCTTTCTTGCATCGTTAAGATGTTACAACGTGCTGATGTCACGATATCAGTAGTATTTTTCTTTTTTGAAAGTATGTGAAGTCATGACAGGCACACGAGGCATAAATTTCTTGTTATTCTTCCTTAACGTGATGATGAATATTCAGTATTATCAAGAGTAAGTTTGTTAATATCTTATACGTGGCTTCTGCAGGCTATTGGTGGCAACGTCATGACTGCCTCGCCAATCAGTGATCTCAACCCTCTTTTGATGGCAGCTGGCGCCATTCTAACGCTGCGCTCCAAAAGTCAGTATGCTGTGTTGTTTTTGTCAAGGTTGTCAATTGCTATAAATCATCGACTTGCATCACTATAGCTTCACATGTTATTTCTCAAACATTGTCATTCTGAATTATTTTGCGTAAAATGAATGATGCGAATAATGTGGAGGCTTTATGTTGGAAGGGCAGGGCCGACCATCAGGATGTATGCACTTCCTACAGATGGAGGGGAGCGTCAGGTGACTTTGGACCACACCTTCTTCACGGGCTACAGGAGGACGATCGTTCTACCACAGGAAGTACTGATAAACATTAACATTCCCTTCACCCAGCAGGTAATTACTTAGACACACACACACACACACACACACACACACACACACACACACACACACACACACACACACACACACACACACACACACAACACGTCTGTACTTATCATTACGATTATCCAGTCCCAATTTACATCTTCCAGACTCTCTGTTAATGAATGTGTTCCAAATACTAATACTTTACTTTCTGATTGCGGTGTGAAATTAAGTTTTTCATTAGTATTCTATCCCTCCACCATGCTCCCTGTCTCCTTTAGAACGAGTACTTCTTCGGCTACAAACAAGCACGGAGGCGGGAGGACGACATCGCTATTGTGAACGCTGGCTGCAAGGTTGTGTTTCGCCCAGATTCCATCGAGGTTCTCAAGCTTGATCTGGCCTTCGGCGGGATGGCTCCTACCACCGTTATGGCACTTGGCACCATGAAGGTATTAGATGCTCTTGTTCATGTAACACACACACACACACACACACACACACACACACACACACACACACACACACACACACACACACACACACACACACACACACACACACACACTCTCTCTCTCTCTCTCTCTCTCTCTCTCTCTCTCTCTCTCTCTCTCTCTCTCTCTCTCTCTCTCTCTCTCTCTCTCTCTCTCTCTCTCTCTCTCTCTCTCTCTCTCTCTCTCTCTCTCTCTCTCTCTCTCTCTCTCTCTCTCTCTCTCTCTCTCTCTCTCTCTCTCTCTCTCTCTCTCTCTCTCTCTCTCTTTATATATATATATATATATATATATATATATATATATATATATATCTCTCTCTCTCTCTCTCTCTCTCTCTCTCTCTCTCTCTCTCTCTCTCTCTCTCTCTCTCTCTCTCTCTCTCTCTCTCTCTCTCTCTCTCTCTCTCTCTCTCTCTCTCTCTCTCTCTCTCTCTCTCTCTCTCTCTCTCTCTCTCTCTCTCTCTCTCTCTCTCTCTCTCTCTCTCTCTCTCTCTCTCTCTCTCTCTCTCTCTCTCTCTCTCTCTCTCTCTCTCTCTCTCTCTCTCTCTCTCTCTCTCTCTCGTACTGTACTACATGTTTTATTAACGAATGAAAAGGGATCGTGAAGGAAAGAATGGGGCAAGGGATATCAACGAGTGGTTGTGACTTTAGGGTTACTGTAAGACATTGTTCTGTCAGTCTGGCTGCCCCCATGTCGAAGGAGATGACGGGAATTACCCTCATATATGGATGATATGGTGATGAGATCCGAACAACGTATGTTTCGCCATGTGCTGCTTCTATGGACCTTTTAATAACAGGCCAAGTAATCCTCTTTAGAGTTTATGAATATTCTGTGTTTTTTTTTATTTGTTTGTTATATTTACTCTTTATTTAGTTATTTTCATTTATTTATTTTTCACGCAAGAGTGGAAGCTGGCCAAGGGCAACAAAACTTATTATGACAGTTATGAATGTCAACCTCTTGAATGATACATTGCATGACTGATCTCTTGTGTTTCCACGGAAATATTTATAGTTTTTTTTTTTTTTTTTTTAGGAAATTATTGGTTTTGTTAACTATGAGTATACGAGCATTGCATATGTTCCATTAAGCACGATTTTATTTATTTTCTTTTTATAATCCACTGTATCTAGTAATGCTATGAGAGGAAATGGTAGTGTGGAAAATTCCGTCAAAGTATTAAACTAGTAACCTCTGACTAACTCCCATTATCAGAGAAAATATATTGCTATTGGTCTTAAATTATAAAATAAGTGCCTGAATTGTCTGGTAATTACTTGTTTTCACGTGATGCCTCCATGGACAGTATTGACCTTGGCATCTCTTCGACGACTGTTGTGGTTTGGGAGCTTCATGAAATCCTCTTATCAACAAAAAAGAAAAGAAAATAATGTGTGTGGCGATCTGACTCTCCAGGAGCTGGTTGGCCGCAAGTGGGATGCATCTCTGTTGGAGGATGGTACGTCACAGCTGGCATGTGATCTACCGCTTGCCTTCTCCGCGCCAGGAGGCATGGTGGAGTATCGCAGGGCTCTCACCCTCAGGTATTTATGTGCACAGTCATTTATGGCATGCTGACCGACTTTAAACATATTCTCTCTCTCTCTCTCTCTCTCTCTCTCTCTCTCTCTCTCTCTCTCTCTCTCTCTCTCTCTCTCTCTCTCTCTCTCTCTCTCTCTCTCTCTCTCTCTCTCTCTCTCTCTCTCTCTCTCTCTCTCTCTCTCTCTCTCTCTCTCTCTCTCTCTCAGTATACAATGGTGTTGATTTACCTACTTCGCCTCGTAGTGTAGGCCATCTGTGATATTTTCACGCGCTTGCCCGGGTGAGTTTCTGCTTCATTTCACTCGTCAGTGTGATAATATGTGTCCACGAATAGAAAGAGATCAACGGCATTGATTCCCTTGTATTATTTTATTGCACTGATTTGCACAAAATGTCAGAAAGTATTAGTATCTATGAATTTTTGTCTATAATAATAGATTCTTATAAATGTTGCAGCTTTTTCTTCAAATTTTACCTGAGCGTGCGAGGACAACTGAGTCAAAGTCTACCGCAGCTGGTGGCGCCTCTCACGCAGGACGAGCAGCTCGTCGTGACTCCCCACCAGTACACGGAGCCTGCTAGCAGCCAGGTCTTCCAAAGGGCAAGTCTCACTTTGCCTTTTTGTTTTCATTATGATAGTGTCTTTCAGACTAAAGTGAGCGTTTTATGCCTGTATGGAGAAACACAAGAAGTGTTGGAGTTAAAGAGAGCGGCCTTGGTAGAACTCCTTAAGTGGTATAAGGGTTATAACAAAAGAGACGTAAGCAATATTCTTAGAATCGATATCCAGGATAGAACAAAAAATAATGGGTTCTAACTTGAAAAATTTAGATGTAAGAAAAAGATGGGACGGATGAATCCTAATTCTTTATAAGGTTCTCAAATAGAGTGGCTGATGAATGGAACGAACTCAGTAACCAGGTTGTTAGTACTAAGTCGACAGAGATCTTTTAAAAGAAGATTGGACAGATGTATGGATGGGAAGTCTAAGTGGAAATAGGTAGGTATGTTTCTACAGGGACTGTCATGTGTAAGACTGATGGACTCTAGCAGCATCCCTTATTTTCTTATGTTCTTATGTTCTACAGGTGAGCCCCGAGCAAAGTAAGACAGACCCAATCGGGCGGCCCATAGTGCACACATCGGCCTTCAAACAGGTCACTGGAGAGGCTGTCTACGTTGACGACATACCGCCCTTCGCCAACGAGCTCTACGCTGCATTTGTTATTTCGTCACACGCTAACGCAAAAATTCTTGGTATAGATGAATCTGAAGCCCTTAAGATAGAAGGAGTGGAGAGATTCATCTGTGCTCGCGATCTCTCAGGTGAGTTATGATGTGTGTGTGTGTGTGTGTGTGTGTGTGTGTGTGTGTGTGTGTGTGTGTGTGTGTGTGTGTGTGTTTGCGCGCCGCATTGGTGCACTAAATGTAATATGTGTATCTTGAGAGAAAGGTTACTGTGCTTACCAGTGCACTTGTCACCTCATCAATGGTGTATTTCTCGTTTTCTTGTGACACTACAGAGGAGCGGAATCAACGAAATGATCATGAGGTGTTTGCATCGAAGATGGTGGACTGCATAGGACAAATAGTAGGGATAGTGGTGGCAAAGGATCAGCCCACTGCTCAGAGGGCAGCCAGGCTCGTCAGAATAGACTATGAGGATGTGGACACTCCCATTATCACGATCCAAGTGAGTAGCGTGTCACCCATCTAGATGCCCTTGTGGAAAACTACTACCATACCACATACCAAGCTCAAAATTACCATGAATTTACACCTGTCTTTTCCGACACAGACTTGGCACAATGTTTTTGTTCTGTTCCAGGATGCCATCGAAAAGAAATCATGGTGGAATAAGTGGACCATGAAGACGGGCGATGCAGAGGCCGCCCTTAAGGTCGCGGTAAACACACTTGAAGGGGAGACTCACATTAGTGGCCAAGAACATTTCTACATGGAAACTAATGCCCACATCGCCATACCCAAGGGTGAGGATGGAGAAATGGAAATTATTTCAACTACTCAGAACCCCAGTGACACCCAGGTAATGGTGGCTAAGGCGCTGGGCGTGGCGTACAACAAAGTGGTGTGTCGCATCAAGAGGCTTGGCGGTGGATTTGGCGGGAAAGAAACACGTTCAGCCGACGTCTCTGTTCCTCTCTGCGTCGCTGCAAGTATGTAAGTAAAGTACTTGCACACAGTACATAGTATGATGGCCTTAGTATAATGGTTATCGAGAGAGAGAGAGAGAGAGAGAGAGAGAGAATTATAAAATGAACCATCTTTCCCTCACAGCATAGGTCGTCCCATACGTATGATGCTGGACCGTCACGAGGACATGGTGATCACCGGCGGCCGCCATCCCTTCCTGTGCCGCTGGCGTGTTGGCTTCACGGACCAAGGAGTCATCACGGCAGCCGACCTACATTTTTACGCTAACTGTGGCAATACCATAGACCTGTCCATTGGTGTGGTGCATCGCTCCCTCTACAGCACCAGCAACGCGTACAAGTTAGTGTTATACCAGATCCTGCTTCTTTAGATCATTCTCCTTCCATTCACCCAGACCACTATGAAGTATAATTATTGCCGGTCTTCATGATCTTGGATAGAACGGAATTACTATTCTTACTATTGTATGTTTACAACTAACTTTGATTGTTCTTTTTTTCTTTCGTGTGTGTGTGTGTGTGTGTGTGTGTGTGTGTGTGTGTGTGTGAGACAGCTGGCCGAATCTGAGTACAACTGGGTACGCCTGCAAGACCAACCTTCCTTCGAATACGGCGTTCCGCGGTTTTGGGGCACCGCAAGGCATGTTCTGCAGCGAGGACATAATGGAACACGTGGCGCAATACCTCCATCTGGACCCTAGAGTGGTGAGTGTTTCTGCCATTGGAAACTCTGCTCTCTTAACACGACGATTTTCCAGAACCACAGAAATTATTAGCCTGGATCTGAAGAGTGTTTTTCCTCTTCATAATGTTGTTGATTATATTAATGTCACTAAAACCACACACAAAAAGAAATCTTTAATTCCTTCAGTGCTATGACATGTTTTCACATTCATGTGCTTACTATTTAGTGATTGATTTTATACAACTTCAGAAATTTATGCGGTGATTGAAATGATAAAGATTCTGGCCATTAATCTTCTGATCTCCATAAACCCTTCATAATGTAAATAAAATCATCTAATCATACCCAAATTCACTGTAAAAATGCGTTCCAGTTCTGAAGGGGTTAAAAATCGCTTCACTTCAAATGGAGCCTTCAGAAAGCAAGTGGAGATGCGGTCAGAAGTGTTTCAGAATATGGTCTTTGGTACGATGATGTCTCCACTTCACCCCAACAGGTGCGAGAGAGAAACTTCTACAAGACAGGAGACACTACCCACTTCGGCCAGGTGATTGAGAGGTGCACATTGAGCCGATGCTGGAAGGACGTTCTTGACCAGTCTGATTACAGCACCCTTCGCGCCAACGTACAGAAATTCAACAGGTGAAATAGAAATAAGATTAGACTGTAGAAAAATAAGCCGTGCCAAAAAAACTCGCTCTACAGAAATAAACGTTTCCAACTCACGCCCGCTCTTAAAGAAGACTAAGAAACAAAGGTCCGTATTCTTAGACGCTTTAGGCTTTCATAAAGACTAATATTAGAAGCCGCAGAGTCGGATTCCAATTATTTTTTTTCTTTTCTTCGTTTTCCATGTTAAGCTATTTCTGTAATCATCAAAATACCCTTGAAGATCCTGATAAATGACACTGAATTACATGTCAACGAGGTTAGACACAAAAAGTGCGAAGGCAGTCCATTATTGTGAGAAAAAACAACATTGCCCGAACGCTGACACACGCTGATGGCGGAATGTGTTTGTCGTTGCAGTGAACACACGTACAGAAAGAGAGGAGTATCAGTAGTCCCTGTCATGTTCTCCATTGCCTTCACACTGCCGTGGCTCAACCAGGCCGGGGCACTGGTACTGGTCTATAGGGACGGCTCTGTCCTCCTCTCCCACGGCGGCACCGAGATGGGTCAAGGCCTCCACACCAAGATGATACAGGTATGCACTGGTTATTTCAAGCGTTATAGTAAATTTGCAGACATACACACCACACTGTAGCGAACAATGTTCTTTGGTGGATAAAATTATGTATTTCATGACGAGAGAGAGAGAGAGAGAGAGAGAGAGTCACACGTACTAAAGTGATTGGGTGGATCTGATACAGGTAGCCTCTAGAACCCTTGACATCCCCACTGAACTCATCCACATCTCCGAGACGGCGACGGACAAGGTGCCCAACACTAGCCCAACTGCAGCGTCGGTCTCCTCAGATATCAATGGCATGGCGGTGCTGGTGAGTGTTTGCCTTGTGGAGTGATGTAGGCAGTATGAATAGTTCTTACATAGTTCTAGGCTAGTAAAAGTTTTCAAAAATATTAATGTACATTTAAGGCAAAGGTAAATACCAAAATTAAAAGAGGATTGTATACGTGTGAAGAGGGTATTTAGTAAGCTAATGTGAATATGGGCCGGAGTTGCGTTCATTGCACTTCATATGAATAAACAGGCTCACACGTTGATGATTTACAACCTTAGCAATCTTTAGTGAATTCAAGATGAGCTATTTCAGTGAGGCAAGTGGTGATGAAACCAAGAATGCAATATACCACTAACTATCTCGGATCATTTATTGAAACTGCCATTGTTTTGTTTTGTTTTAGGAAGCCTGCGAAAAGATCAAGGAGAGGCTGAAGCCTGTCATCGCCAAAGATCCCAAAGCTGGCTGGAAGTCCTGGGTGGAAGAGGCTTACCTGCAGAGTATCTCACTCTCTGCCACGGGCTATTACTGGTAAGTGTTGTCTTGGTGACAGATTTATGACGTCGAGATGGAAAGGGAGAGAATATTATCTTGAGCTTTATATCTTGAGTTAAACATTCTAATAAAGACTGCACTTATGTCACTATGGAAATATTACTAGAATCAGTGGAAGTTTCTAGTAGTCTCTGCCTCGAGTCACTTTCCTCAAATTTTAGTATCACTCAAGACATTTTACTGGATTGATTTAGTAGCATCTCCCTCATTGTGTTCCTCAGCACGCCGGGTATTAAGGCGTACAATTTTGAGACCCACGAGTCAGCCAAGTTCAACTACTTCTCTTATGGAGCAGCCGTGAGTGAGGTAGAGGTAGACTGCCTGACGGGAGACCATTCGGTAGGTGGCATGGAGTCTGTCACCACAGTACTGTATGTATCCATGATGATACTTTGCAGTGATATAAACCCCAATTCATGTGTTTATTCTTATTCTGATATTGATTCTGCTCTTTAAACGTAAAACAAATGAAGAAGAATGAATAGATAACTGAAACAATGGATGGTTTCTACAAAAATAAGTTAGGATTACTCCTCAAATAAGATAAGTAGTATCAGTGACTTCTTATTGTTATCCAAATGTAGGTGCTGCAGACTGACATTGTGATGGACGTGGGTGACTCCCTCAACCCGGCCATCGATGTGGGTCAGGTGGAGGGCGCCTTCATGCAGGGCTTAGGTCTCTTCACCTTGGAGGAACTACGCTACTCTCCTTCCGGCGTCCTCCTCACGCGTGGCCCTGGAGCTTACAAGATCCCAGGTGAGTTTTCCTTTTTTATTTGTTTATTTATTTATATATTCACTTATTTATTGTTGTAAATGTGTCACAGGCCAAGGGCAACATAATGTATATTTGAAAAGGCCCACTCACGTTCCAGTCCCCAAGGAAGAAGAACCAAAAAAATTGTTGTAAGAGACTCAGCATAACTTTTGAAGTGATATTTAATGACAAATATTGGATCGTTTAATGTAGAACAATAATTGTTTTTTTTTTTTTCTCTTTATCATCTCTCAAATGGAGTAACTGCTCTCCATGGAAATGTTATGAAACCCTTTTATCTTTTCTTTTTGTGCAGGTTTCCAGAGTATCCCTCAAAAACTGAGCGTGTCTCTCCTCCGCGACGCTCCCAATCCACGGGCCGTCTTCTCCTCCAAGGTAATGCGAGACCCTGCCCCGTGTTGGTGTTCAGACGAATGGTAGCGGTAATATACTTCACCTGGAAAAATTTTATCTTTCTTAAGGCGGGTTTACACGTGTTAATATGCGGCTGGAAATGCTAGCCGCTAGAAGTATCGACAGAGCCCTGCTAACCGCGCGCGTCGAACACGTTCACACATAACCGATGTATGGGAAGTATCGGTTGGATGGCCTACATTTCTTATAAGAAAAGTGGTGATCATAACAAAGGGCCATGTACAAATGCGATCGAATTAAATCATCACAAGTATTCAGTCCTCACCTCCAATAACACCCTGTAGAGAAGGAAACAGTAATCGGAGAGTGGTAGGGATCTCATCGAATTTTACAGTATGTAAGGTGTTTTTTGCTGTACTACTCATTTTTCGGGTCCCAGACTCAGCTTCAAAACCTTATGTGGGGATTAAAACAGTGAAAACTCTGACCATTCATCTTCTGACCTCCATAGACCTTTCCTAATGTCAATAAAATCTAATCACACCTAATACTCAAGGTAGAAATTAATCTCAGTAGTGAAAGGGTTAAATATTTTTGGCTTTTATTCAGATTGTTAAGTATTATTTTGACTTCTGTTCAGATTGTTTCCAAAAAATCATAAGTATGATATAAACTCGTAGAGAGAGAGAGAGAGAGAGAGAGAGAGATAATAAAAGTAAACTAGTGTACAGCAAACTAACGTCTCTGGTCCTAATATTTGTGGTGCGTGTGAAGTGAAGGGGCAACGAAGCACTTCATCAACTAATGCGGAGTTATGTTGCAGGCTGTAGGGGAGCCGCCACTCTTCTTGGCTGCTTCGGTTTTCTTCGCAATCAGGAACGCCGTGGAAGCTGCAAGGAAGGATCATGGTCTTGAAAACATCTTCCGTTTCGACTCTCCAGCCACTGCTGAACACATTAGAATGGCGTGTCAAGACTTCCTCACAGAGAAGGTGAGTGTAGTGGGTAATGACAAGAGTTAAGGCAGGTCAAACTCCACGTGGGCTTGGTACTGATATGGTATCAGAAATTGAATTTCTCGTTAGTGTTCTGCCAGAGGCTCGAAGCCTCGGGAACACATCTCGGCCAGTTTTTTCCGCCGTCAGATTATATATATATATATATATATATATATATATATATATATATATATATATATATATATATATATATATGTGTGTGTGTGTGTGTGTGTGTGTGTGTGTGTGTGTGTGTGTGTGTGTGTGTGTGTGTGTGTGTGTGTGTGTGTGTGTGTGTGTGTGTGTGTGTGTGTGTGTGTGTGTGTGTGTGTGTGTGTGTGTGTGTGTGTGTGTGTGTGTGTGTGTGTGTGTGTGTGTGTGTGTTTGTGTGTGTGTGTGTGTGTGTGTGTGTATATATATATATATATATATATATATATATATATATATATATATATATATATATATATATATATATATATATATATTTTTTTTTTTTTTTTTTATGATTTTATTTATTTTATTGTGTGTATATTTGTCCCTCATTTCTTTTTATAGTAAACGTGGTTGTTGTTGATGGTGATGACGACCTAACTTGTGTTTGCAGATTGAGCCTGCTGTTTCGAAAGGTGAGAAGCCCTGGTCGGTGACTGTGTAGCTGCTAACTCGGGCGAACATGCTTACCTCGCCCAGGGAATGGAAACAATACGTTCTTACTTAATTAGATGAAAATGTTCAATAAATTCGTCACCCTAACTTCAATTGTAGGTAAATTGATGGAGTCAGTAATAGCGAGGAACATTAGGAAGCATCTACAGAAACACTACTTGGTTAATCAGTGACAGCATGGGTTTACGAAAAGAAAGTCTTGCCTTACAAACTTGTTGAGTTTTCATAGCAAAGTTTACTAGATAGTCATGACATTCTATACCTGGATTTTAGTAAAGAGTTTGAAAAGGTATCACATTAGATGCTGCTGAGAAAGTTTAGGGCGCATGGGATAGAGGGAAAAGTTTTAGGCTGGATAAGGTCGTGACTAGCCGATATGTAACAGAGTTGTTATAAACGATTCTAATTCCACAGGGATCAGAGTTTTAGGGCATGGTTATTTTTAGTATATAATATTAATGACTTAGATAGTGGAATTAGTAGTGATATTAGTGAATTTGTGGATGACACGAAGATTGGCAGATTAATTAGGTACATTAATTAGGGTGAATTCATTCGGATGCCATCATCTTGCAGGCAAATGTGGATAGGTTGAACGCAACTGCAGTTAATCAATAATAAATTCAAAGTACTTAGCGTAGGTAGAGGAAATCCACACGATAATGTAAACAATAAACAACGAAGCCGTAGTAGGTTCAGGATAAGGAAAAGATGGGAGTTATGGTTAGCTTCGATCTTGGCTTAAGAAAGCAATACATAGAGGTTAAAAATAAGGCAAATAGAGTACTAGGATTGATTTTTAGGAGAATCAAAATCAAAAGACCTGAAGTAATATTCTAGTTATATTTGGCGTAGGTCAGACCTCATCTAAATTATGAATGTACATCTCTGGCCCCCATATTATAGGAATGATATAGGCCTAGTAGAATTAGTGCAAAGAAGAATGACTAAAAGGATACAGTAATAGCTAACAAAGTGCACGTTGCCTCTGGCTTGGTGATGCGAGGTGTAATACTTGAATGACTAACACAACTTGAGTTTTAAGATTCTATAGTGCCATATAGTTTTAAGGTAATGTAATACACAAGCAAAAGTGGCAATGAAGAAATGTATTCATACAATCATTTAGCTGGCATTCATATTGTCTTCGGGTGCATTTGTTTCTGTTTCACCATTGATAGCGTTGTTATTGTTATTGGTGGTGGCGGTGGTGGCGGTGGTACTCGTATAAATAATAATGATAATAATAATAATGATGATAATTATGATAGTAAAAATGATGATGATAATAATAATAATAATGATAATAAAAATAATAATAATGATAATTATAACAGTAATAATGATGATAATAATAATAATAATGATAATAATAATGATAATAAAAATAATAATAATGATAATTATAACAGTAATAATGATAATAATAATAATGATAGTAATAATAATAATGATAATTATGATAGTAATAATGTTAATAATAATTTTTTTTATCCTTCTTTTGTTGTTATCATTATTATTATCATTATTATCATTAGTAGTATTATCATCATTATTATTGGTATCTTTTAGTTTTACATTCTTTCCTGAAGCAAGTTTTCTCAAAATATTTCACTGCATTACATTACTGACAGCTCTAAGACATTTTTGCAGCACCGAGATCAGACATTATGTAGCATCTCACCTCTTGCTAAGTAGATCCTTTTCGTAAAGGGTGGAATGGATTAGAGATGACATCTAGCAAATGGCTATCACATTTTACAATAACGACGGAAGCTTTACAGTCGTGTTCAAAAGTCGAGTGAGCTTCTGCTCCTCTTTATTTTGTGCTTTACGTTTCTCCTTAATCTTAAGATATGTTAAGGATCCATAAATTGTTAGATTCTGCAAGGAGACTATCAGCAGATCAGAGAACTTCGAATTAAGGAAAAAATTACGAATTCAGTGGAGGTTAATTGGTAAAATAACTCAACCTTTAACCAAACAGCTGAGTTCACTGCTGGCTGTCATTCAGTCACTGAGAGAAGCAGGGAACAATTTTGTTATGTAGCGACATATTGGGACTGAATTTACAAGAAATAAAACAGCTAGACTTAGAACTTACAATTGGTTTTGTTGTTTGTTCAACAACTTGTCCAGCACGGTTTATTAGTAGAAGCTTTGAAAGGATGACCTTACTGTTAAACTAAGAGCACTCCACGCTACCTAAATAAACTTTACATTATATTTAGCTATATAGTGTTCATAGTATGTGTATACCTTTATATATATATATATATATATATATATATATATATATATATATATATATATATATATATATATATATATATATATATATATATATGTATGTATATATATATGACATGACTGAGTCAGTCCAATAAAATCCTTTGATCGCACATTAAATAGATTGTTTTCTTCACCTGACAGTCAGTCCAAAAAATACTGTCTTTTCCTGTTTTGGAACACATAATTGCAACAGTCTACATATCTGTTTTCTATCCAGCTATTTACGTATCTATCAAACTGTGTCTACTTGATCTGCTTGTCTGTGTTTCGACCTACACATGATGTTACGTGAACTGCGGCACTGACCATGAGAGATAAATCTTCACCATCTCGCAGGGACGTTGGCTGTTTGCATTGTCGCCACGTCCTCAAAACTCTACAGCGGTCGTCGCGGCACATTCCACTCGGTCAACCGTCACTTCACTCGTTCCCGAAGCTGCCGTCTCCTCGATCCTCACGTACTTCGCACATGTTACCTATACTTAAGATCCTGAGTTGCGTCTGAAGCACGTTTATGTTTGTTCCTTTCGTTCCACAGTCACGTATTTGTATGCAGTGTACTTGCGTACCTTTCCTTCCCAAGGTGCGTATTCAAGAAACACTTTGATCTATCACCAATGTTTTCAAAGCTCATGGTTCTCAGCATTGACTCGCTTTTTTTCATGAAGAAATCTTGTTAATCTGTGACTACAACAATAAAAACTAAAGCTTTTTAAGAGCAATAAAGATGCAGAGCTTAATTGTTTCTAAATATGGTTATAGGAATCCTCGAAAAAAACAACAATCAGTATTTTATACACTGGATTATACTTTTCAAAGGGTATAGCGATAATGAGAAGGATTCGTTTTTTTTTTTTTCCCACCGATTGATTGATGACTGAGCAGGGTTAAAACGCGTTCTCTCTCTCTCTCTCTCTCTCTCTCTCTCTCTCTCTCTCTCAAAATTTTGCCGCAGAAGTTGTATTAGGCAACGGCACGAAATTCGACCAAGCCACACCGTTTCTGAGAGAACTTGGCTGGTTGAAAGTACATCAGAAATACGAGTAGGAGCTAAGCATCATTACCTACAATATAATCCATGGCAATATCCCTCATTATTTATTCAACTTGCCGAGAGTGAGTGATGTCTGCATTGTCCCCACTAGACAGCAGCATAATATGTATGAGCCGAAGACTAACACCTGTACCGGGGCGAGGTCCTTACTGGTTACTGGACCAAAATTCTGGAACAGCCTGCCTGCCTCTATAAGGAATGCACCGTCCATACGAACGTTTAAAAAACTGTTGTTCCCCTATCTTTTTAACAAATAATTCAGTGCATAAGTCAGTACACGTCTTTCTTACATGTATTATGTATTTTATAGGATGAGAGTCTGAATTTTTTGTCTTTTATCAATTAGCTTGGTTATAATTTTAACGCTTTTTATCTGTCGTCTCTTTTATAGTTTGACACTCGTTTACCTGTTGTCTTAGTCATATTTTTATTCACACTGACTCATCTGTAACTTTTCACTTTTATCTATTGTTTTACTTATAATTTTAATCAGAGCAATAACGTACACCTGCAGCAGGATATGGTGTTAATCTAATGTAAAGATATATATTTGAGTGGATTTGACTCAACTAAATGTCATAGTTTGTAAAATGATACCAAAGAATAACCATTGTATAATGCAATAAAAATCTGATTCTGATTCTCTCTCTCTCTCTCTCTCTCTCTCTCTCTCTCTCTCTCTCTCTCTCTCTCTCTCTCTGAGTCGAAGTCTCAATTGAATTACGAAACGTTCGAACAGACAAGTTTCGTCAGAGGTCAGCGTTGTCAATACCTCACAATCACTCTGCATTCCATAAGGAAAGGAAATCGAGGTAGAGGAAATCGTGAGGGAAAATGAAGTACTCGTACATAATCGTAAGTAATCTCATTTGCGGTCGTTGTTTGTGGTATGTTGATTTCATGTAAATTACAAGGTTTTCCCTTTACTATATAATACATATTTACAGATCATGGTGTCACTTGTTTGGACGGTGCGTGCTAAACCCAGTCTCGATTATGACCATCATTTCCAGGTTGGTGTAATGGTGGCAGTAAAGCCCGTGCGGCTTGGTGAGCATATTCATAGAATGTGTTAAACATGATGAGATATACATTGTAACTGATATGTGTAACGTGAATCTTGCATTTCTTATGGAGGAGGCTAAGGGACTGCTGAATGAGTTGCCGGGGGCAGAGCTGGAGGAGTTTTTCAAGCTTTTCGTCAAAGAGGAGATGATGGACTACCTACAAACGGTGCCACCCTCTCTGTCACGATCTGCTGATTTCCTAATGAGGCAAGTGTAGCTGCATGGTGGTGAGTGGTCCATGTCGGTGTCATTTCATTACTGAGAGTGGAAAGTGGCTACGTAAACGAAATAAATGGTTATTATACTCGGGGCCTTGAACGGAAATTGTGCTGGATTACACTAGCTTCCTAAAACCTAAAATGGTAAGAATGAAAGCTGTATAAATAACCCTTCTTTCAGCATCCCGTGTGTGCACTGCATGAAAAATTACCTGCGCTGCAAGAATGTTTGCAATCAGTTGGTTCTGGAGTCGAACGTTTTCTTCTTTGACCAGTTCGCCTGCTTATCAGTGTGTTGGCAGAGAGTGGTTTCGTGCTGTGTCGCCTCTTCACGCAGCACAGTGCAGCTCCTCAATGAAAATGAGCAGGGTGTAGATAACAATGGTACTAGTACGCCTGAGGTACACACGTAAAAGCATCTTGATTTACGTTGTTAAAATATCTTATGTTCATGAGGATCAAGCACTGTCACCAAGTTTTTTAATTATTTCGTTATATCATAAATGTGTATAGTAATGATACTCGTTCTGTTTGTCATATTTATTTGCTTATAAATAAATACTTTTAAAATTTTTTTATCTTATATCTATGTGGCTTTCATAACAAGCTAAAATCCTGACCGTTAATCTTTAGTGTAGTCTTCAGTGTACAAAAAATGAATAAACAAAAATTAACTGCCTACCGTAAGTGTAAATGATATCCTATCCTGACATTGCGCACCCAGTATGCATAGCGAATGATAACAAAAACACTGTTGGGAATGTAAACTGATTTTTTTTTTTTTTTTTTTTTTTTTTTTTTTTAGGCACACTTGAAGAGTGTATGGGAAGGCTTCCGCCCATTACTGGCGCAGGCAATTTTATTTACAGTGGTACCCATATTAGGGCCCATATCACCCCCGAAGCTCATCTTGGGTGTAACCACCCAGAACCTGGGTAGCATGGTGACATGTAGGTAACTTTAAACCACTCGACAAAGTAAAAGTTTAAGGCTGTACGTGGTGAATTCGAACCTACGCGTGGATGTCTGCCCGATCCCACGCTCACCACCTTATCGACTACGCCACCGTCTCCCTTGAACACTTGTTAGTTCTAAACAACCTCAAGACATGCAATAATAATTACAAAAGCAAATGAACACATCGGCAAGGGCTATCGTGGATATCAGCAGGAGCAAGGAGATTAGATTGGAGAAAGCGGCACGCGCCTATCCCACTGTACTAAAAAGTGAAACCAGTGGGCGGAGCTTACGATCGCAACTTCCACCCAAAACATTGGCCCCTCTCTGTGTTAAGCAGCGGGAAATTGCTACTTTCTTTTTTTTTATAGAGGAAAACTAAAAAAGAATTGCTGGTTTGACTTATGGAAACCACATTATAGTTTAAATGTCATGTAGACCTATTAATAACGGTGTTATTGCGAAATCGTTACAATATTGAAAGAAATGCAGCAGACCATTTCCGGGAAAAATTATGGCAAAAAGATTGTTTTTCCTCGTATATCACATGGCAAGGAACAAATTGTGAAGTAAAATTACAATGATTGGTACTTTTTCCAATGCCCAATGACATGAAACCACACATCATTCTAAATAAAAGCTAGAGAGAGAGAGAGAGAGAATGTATAATATGTGAGGTAATGGGTGAGGTATCATAGGCGTGTGTGATGCTGTGGGCGTGTTGGTCTGCTGGTGGTTGTCTTAGTGGGTGTTGGTGGGCGTATGTGAGGTAATGGGTAGGGTATCATAGGTGTGTGTGTTGCTATGGGTGTGTTGGTGTACTGGTGGGCGTCCTAGGTGGGCTGGTGGTGGTAGGCGTGTTTTGATGCTGTGGGCGTTCTAATGTGGTGGCGGCAGGCGTATATGAGATAATGGGTAGAATAGGTAGAATGGCACTGAATGCTCCAAGGTACACAGCAGTATAAGCTTTGAGAGGGGATATGGGATGGAGTACCTTTAGGGAAAGACTAGTTAAAGCCACACTTAGATACAAGGTCAGGCTGCAAAGAATGGATGAGGAAAGAATAGTGAGGAAGGTGTACCTGTGGAATGAAAGTGGGAGTCAGTGGAGGAAGAGGTGCATGAGAATGACAGAGAGGAGGTTTACAAGTGGCATGGGGGATGAGAATGGCTGGGAAAAATCAAAGTGAGCGTGAATGGATCGTGACAAGAGGAGGCAGGGTAGGAACTGAATGGGATGCAAGGAAATAGAAGAGTGAGATAGACAGAGAGGTGAAGTGGGTGGGACTGAATATATGGAAGAATGGGATGGAACGAAAGAGTACCCTGGAATGGTACAAGGAAAAGGAAGCCCTGATGTATGAAAGGTGGTATGATGGCAGCCTGGGTGGTGACCTTCTCTTCCGAGCTAGGGCACAGTGTATGGATGTGAATGCAAGGAACTACAGGTGGTCTGAGTCCCGCAGCAAGGTGTGCCAGATGTGTGACATGGGGGAGGACGAGACGGTGGAGCATGTCATGCTGGAGTGTGAGAAGTATGAGAGAGACAGGCATGAGATGATGCAAGTGATCTTGAGTGAATTAGGGCATAATAGGAATGAAAGAGTGGAGAAGACAGGAAGAGAATGGATGGTGTTGCTGCTGGGACTGTGTAGAGAGACGAGTGAAAGGATGATGGAGGCTGTGAAGGAGTATCTGGAAAGAATGTGGCGAGCGAGGTGTAGGGATCATTAACGAAGAGAAATGCTACTTTTTTCTTTCTTTTTTTCTGTTTTGTCTTTTTTGTCCTCTACAGGAGCAGCCGATCCAAAGGCCTGGCTCTGGAGCGATCCCGAGCCACCTGTAGCATCAAGATCAAGATCAAGATCAAGGCTGCACAAATACCTGCTGTGAAAGAGTTCCTGGAGAGAATGTGGCGTGCCAGATGCAGGAACTAGTGGTGTGAAAGATGGTGATTGCCCTCTTTGTTGTCTGGTGTTCTTTATGTTCCCTACAGGTGCTGCCGATACAAAGGCCTGACCCAGAAGAAATTCTGCGTCACCTGTACCATCAAGATCAAGATCAAGACCACTCAGTCTTTCAAGACCCTCAACCTCACCAAGACCTTCCTACATTAAATAAATCAACTTCACCGCATATAGTCTGAACACATCACCACCGCATACCGCACCTTTGGGGCACTAGAGCCAGTGACACACAGCCTGCACAGCCCCAACAAACTCCCAAGAAGAAGACCTGTTTGTTATTCAGGAATTCGCTCTCAATAATAGCTTCCTTTTACGTATCTTCTGTTTGAAAGACTGCTCAATGAACTGTAGTATTTTTAATGAATGTGTCTGTGATGAATAGAAAGTCTGTCACCTTCATACCAGGAATTTTCAGGTGAGAGTACCGATGGATGTACTGTATGAGTCCTCCAGTGTAAACACCACTCTCACTCGCCTTATCTCCTGGCAAGTGTATCGGTGTGTTTGTTGGGTCAATTTGCTGTTTCACCCATCCATGGAGTCATATGTGGCCAATGTTTTATCTTTGGTGGGAAATGTAGTGAAATGATTGATGGTATATGTCATTTCCGTTGCAAATTAATGTTTTTCGAGTTACATTTTTTATTTCCAGTTTCTGCCTACCTCTCATTCCCAACGATCTTGGGAGATCTATGGCGAATCTGGATTTTTGGGTCGGGGGAGCATTAAATCAAGTAGTGTGAGGTACAAAAAGGTAGGATATCATTAAATTGCATTAAAAACAGAATAGTAAACAAAACATAACTTAGCCTAGCCTTTGGTTAGATTAGATTTTAAGGTTGAGTTTTGTTTAGTATCATTTGTGGTGCATGGTGTAACGGATACAGCCTGAAGCATAACATTAGCAATGCTGCCTGATTTAAATAAACCAATAACTGCATCCACCCATCACCCATGCTATTAAAGTATTTTCAGTTATTTTTTTCTTATTGTTATTTTGTTGATTTCAGATCTCTTTTGCAATTAACATTATTTCATGTAATGCTTCCCCACCCAAAAATCCTGATTTCCATATATCCTCTAAGATCTTTGTGAATGAGAGGTAGGCAAAAGTTGGAGTTAAAAAAACAACCATAACTTGAAAATTATTAATCTGCGATGGAAATTACATATACCATCAATTATTTTACTGCATTTCTCACCAGAAAAACATAAACCACATATCAGATTCCATAGTTGAATGAAACTGCAAATTGACTGTTTGTTGGAATTGGAGATTGATCTGTATGTAATTTTTGTCCACATGTGTCAATCTGCTGGCTCTCCACAAACCATCACTGTTCAAACTTCAGTACATTCCATTTTTTTTTTTTTTTTTTTTTTTTTTTTCATTTTTTATATATATCATTGTAGTGGAGGTAGGAACCCTTACTTTTGAGATTTTGCAACCTGTTTATTAATCATATACCAAGTGGATTTTTAGTTCTGTCCAGTATATATCTGTATCATACACTTGTGAGATTTTGTATACTGCTAATGAATCACACCAAGCTAACACATAAAAGAATATGGGGAGAAAAAATGGTCAGTTTGCAGTTTCACCCAACCATGGAATCTCGGATGTGGCTTATGTTTTTTCTGGTGAGAAATGTAGTGAATTGATCAATGGTACTGTATATATAATTTCTGCCACAGATAAATATTTTTGGAGTTATGATAGTTAGTTGGGAGAAATTATAAATTGTCCCCCTAAAAAAGCATTACAAGGTCTTTTAGGAGGTAATAATGTTGGGTTTGGTTAGTAACTCTTGTGGAAGTCCAGCCCCCTCTCCCTTGCCCCACTTAAAAGTTTTAATGTTAGGCTTTGTTTAGTAACCCTTGGGGGATCTGGTGGGGCACAGCCCTGTGGCTAGGTTATGGTTTGGTGTTGGGTTAGTTAGGCTTAGGAGTTTTTACTAAATATGGTGGATACAGCTAGAGACATAATGATTTGTTGACAACACTACTCAACAATAACAAAGCAATGTGCCACTGCCTCCATCATCAAAGTATTTTCTGGGTTTTTTTTTTTTATATGATTTTGTGGATTTCTGACCTCTTTTGTAATGCACATTACTCTATTTAATGCTTCCTCACCCAAACACACTGACTTCCTACAGGTCTCCTAAGATCATTGGGAATGAAAGGTAGGCATAAGTTGGAGTTGAAAAATCAATCAAAACTCGACGGAAATTATATTTGCCATAAATCAAATCACTACATTTCTCACCAGAAAAAAATATGCCACTTTCCATGGTTGGGTGAAACTGCGAATTGACCCAAAAAATTCAATTTTACTTAATTTTGCCTGGATTACTCAAAGATGTAAACTTTTTGTAACCTTCACTTTTTGAATATTATGATGAAAATAATTAAAATGATTTCCATGTAGTTTTAGCCTAAATTTTTTGCTAAATTTGTTCAAGTGCACATATCTATAACAAGTTAAGATTCATAAAATATGCATACAAATCTACCAGAAAATTTTTTTTCATTGTTATGCATGACACTGAAAAAAATTGAGCTTAACTAAACCTACCTTACCCTAACCTAAACTAAGTAAACCTAGTCTATCTTATTGGTCTTCAGTTACTTCATTACTGGAACTATCTTTGAGAAGAATTAGAGATGGCTAAGCTTTGTCATTTCTGTGAACTTTTCTTACTGCCTTGAATTAATTGCAATCACAGCCACTAAACTTTCAAAACTTATTCAAAATCAAGGTCTTTGTCCCAGTCTTGCAGAATACAATCCACCTATTGAGTGATTTTTGGGTTAATGTTTACTATCAGTCTTTGTCAGTAGTGCATCACTTGAATACATCTCGTAATATACTTACTGTTCTTCATTTTTATGAAATTTCCTTTGTGCACTCAGCTATTATTGATTTTAAATAAGTATGCCTTGAAAATTCAAGGTGGAAGTTTTTTATTGGTTTGATGTTTGTAGCATTTACAGTAGGTTGGGAATTTTGTTTTGTAGAGGTAAAGTATGATCTTTACATTTATTAATAAATATACATATATTGTGGAGTTAAGAATGTTGTTTATTTTCAGAGCACAGCATGTTGATGACAATATTCAGAAAGATGAACCATTTGTTTCTGAAGAATCACTGCAACAGTATTGCAGCCTCTTTGCTGTTGATGGTGTCCCCAGTAATATTAGGGAGGATCCATATCTAGCTGAAATAATAAAGTTTTCTGATGAAGATTTAGACAATATAGCACAGGTAATGGTAATTATTGAAATGAATACTACAAAGATAGTAGTGGATCTCATACCATTATTGTATTCATCTTTTGAACATTCAAACATTTATGCGGTCAAAGCTGACCAAGTATCACTTCAGCATTTGTGGTAATGTTCTTATTTCAGATTTACTAAATATCCTGATGTGGCAAAGTTTCTAGTAACCTGTTTTTCATGGCTAATTCATTCAGTTTTCAGCTTTTTTTTTTTTTTTTTTTTTTTTTTTTTTTCATGATGCTCCCAAAGCAGCAGAACTTTGAGAGTATGATTTATTTTCAGTCAAGTTTTTTTTTTCCCTCTATTTTTCATCATTAAGTACTATGTAGGAATTTTCATTTCTTAACCATTCATAGACTGTTACAAAATTATAATATAAGATTTTTTTTTTTTTTCAGTTATGTAATTTTTCTGCATTGGAACATTTAGAAAAGGGTTTCATTGTTCTCTCTTGGTATTTTACTTATCAGGAACAAACATTTGTTGTGTTCAAAGAAAATTTTGTGAGCTTTTCTACATTTGGCAGTTACATAACCATTCAGGAGGAAACTTTTCAGCTAAGAAATGTTAATTGATTGCTTTCTATTATCTTTTTTTTTATTGTGTAAAACATTATCTAAATAGTTTTATATTCTCTTTACATAATTGAAGTTGAATGTTGCTGAGTTCACAGTTCCTAAATACCATATTTAGTCTCTTTAGTAAATTTGGGTTTTATGCATGTATGGACTCTAGGATAATAGGATTAGGAATTTGTGATCATTATTTAGATTTGGGACTTCAATGGTGCGTGGTTGTTCATGTAGCTAGAATCATGAATATTTTTCATATGTAAATATTCAGTTCTTCTCACTCACGGGAATAAGTTTGATGTGATGAATTATAGTAATTTTTATTTTTTTCAGGTTCAGAATCAACGACAAGAACGACAAAGGGAAGAAGAAAAGGAAATAGAAGAAAAGGAAAAGGCAGAAAAAAAGGCTAATAGCAAGGTTGATTGATTTAAATTTTGTTATATTAATAATTTTCCCTGAAAATGATGAGAACTACTGGACAGTATGTTTGTGCTGTGATTGATTTGATATCTTGTAGCATTTTTTTTTTTCTATTTTGTATGTTACACAAGGTGTAATATAGAGAATCATTCAATGCCATGGCTTGGGCATATATTGAACAGTTTTGCTCATAGCTTGTCAAGAGGTGAATAGGAAGATTCTCTGTAGGGTATTACCCTGTTATACAGTTATACTTATATGGATAATATATATTTATTGTCAGGTGGATCAGATTTTCAAGGAGAAAGCCTTCTACTTAAAAAAGCAGTGCCCTGTAAAAATACCATACAAGTCATCATTAACGCACGAGGAACACGCTGCCTACCTGCAAGTATTTCTCCGCCTCAAAAAAAAATCAACCACGAGTGGAGCAGAAATACCAGGATATGATAATTTTCTGGTAAGAATATGTAGAGTCTCTCTCTCTCTCTCTCTCTCTCTCTCTCTCTCTCTCTCTCTCTCTCTCTCTCTCTCTCTCTCTCTCTCTCTCTCTCTCTCTCTCTCTCTCTCTCTCTCTCTCTCTCTCTCTCTCTCTCTCAATGATCAATTAATTAATTTAATAGATAAGCATAAATAAATTGATATTAATTTGAGTAGTTTATTATATGTTCCACAAATATTAAGCTCATTATTGTAGCTGCACTATTGATTTATTTTTGTAAAATGCAAATATATTGACAACATTGAAGATTTGCACTTCTGCTGTGAAAGCAGAGTTTATATAAAACAATCATTGAATAAATAATATCATTTGAGGTACTTTTCTTACATTCTAATTTCTGTTTAATGATATTTTTGACAGAGGCTTCAAAACCGTGTTTTTGAAGAACAAGTAAATTTTATGAAGTTTTCACATCAGGTTGCAGTACTTGAGCTTCAGGCATACAATACCATCCCAGGAGTTATCAACAAATACATTGATGAATATTTTCAGGTAATTATCCAAGCATACATCCACTTCTATCAGTTTTACTGAACTTTCATTACTGATTGAAAAAATAATGCAGTCATTGAAGCTGACTATTCCAGTACAAACAATGTTTTGTACACACATACATATATGTTACACTTGTAAGACATGTTCCATTATAACTGTGCTGGTTTTTACCTCCACCTTAAACCAAGGGGTAATTTTTGCTTCATTTCGTTTTGACGCAAAACTACAGATGTGGAAGGAGATATAACAGAGTATTTTCTCACTATATTATATATATATATATATATATATATATATATATATATATATATATATATATATATATATATATATATATATTATTTTTTTTTTCCACTATATCTATTATATATATATATATATATATATATATATATATATATATATATATATATATATATATATATATATATATATATATATATATATATATATATATATATATATATATATATATATATGTATGTATGTATAAATATATATATATATATATATATATATATATATATATATATATATATATATATATATATATATATATATATATATATATATATAAAAGAAAAACTCTTTTCATACTCTATTCCAGGATGTTTCTTAGATTAACACATTCATATATTCAATCATTCCAGCATCGCTGCAAGAGAGCATCCAAGTATAAGGAGCATTACACCACAGAACAGCAGATACCCATTTGTCCGCTGGATCATGAAAAAAACTTTGGCAAATTGTCTTTTACACACATTGGTCATCTCTTGAGTTTGGTGAGTTTAGTACAAATATCCTCACAGTATTTATTCTGTTCCTTGCTCCTTGTAACTCCCTTGTTGGCTAGCCATGGCAGAATACTCTATTTATTGCTGGGCATAGTACATCCTTTCACTTTTGTTCTGTTCTCATTCTAACAATAACTGCAGTTACCTCACCTTGTACAGGCAACCCCCGCTTAACGAAGTTTCACACAACAAAATTTTGCTACAACGAAGGTTTCATTTTACTACCATCTGCTCGTTTAACGAACACCAAACTCGCTTTAACGAAGTTTTATCCAGGTAATTTTTACCAAGTTTGAAAGCCCCGCCGTGTCACGCAAGCCGACAGGCTTTTGAATACACGAGCGCCTCTCGTAGACAACACGCGCACCACTCACTCCCCCTGTTCAAAACAATAACAGCGTCAGCAGCAGCTGTCTTCCCTCACTCAACTTACCACCAAAATGTTGCCTAGCATTGCTAAGAAGACCAGGAAGTCTATTACTCTCAAAGTAAAGCTGGATATTATCACAGACACGAGAGAGACAAGAAAACTAATAGCATTGCCACCATCTTGACTCCATCTACTGTCTCTACTATTTTCAAGTCAACAGACTTTATTAAGAAGGCTGGTGAGATCGTTATGGTGGTTCCGGCCATGTTTGTCTTTCAGAGGAAAACTGGGATGGCTATTGTCTACACACTGTGATGAACATGAGGGCAGGTAATTAGCAGGAAACTGGATACCTAGCAACTAGATGTGACCTTGAGTTACTGAAGTAGTGTTGCTACTGCGTAATCACACATTTATCTTAAAGATGCAGGCATCCACAATTTTGAAATAGGTGAGAGTATGTTGAATATATAGCGTTTAGAGTTTAGAAGAAGGTCACAACTTCAACCGTTGACACTGTATTAGATATGCAAAACTAGTTATTCTGAATTATATGTCCAGCAGAAATTAAGTTAAAATGTCATATAGACTTTAAAGTGATGTGTTGAGAAGGTTACAGTTATAAAAGTGTTTTCATGGAAAATGTGACAAGTTATGTGTTTGTAAGATAGTTCCTAGTCATCTTTTGATACATGTGTAAATTATATTTATGGTGAAATAAACAGCAGCATTTATGAATAATCTAGGAAAAGAGAAAAAATGGGATCATAATGATGATGTTAGGTTTTAAGAAATACATTAAAAAAGACAACCTGGTAAAGCTTTAGCTATTTACTCTAAGGCAAAGGAAAAGGGAGATGTGATTGTCATGTTCAAAACAACTAGTATAAAGTAAATAGAGAGAATTTTTATGGTGGAAGCTGATAATATGATATTATGCCCTCATCATTATCATACATCCCTGTAGGTGTTTGGTCAGGGACCCATGGAAATGTAAGCTACTGGATAACAACATACTATAATGAAATATTCTGATAGATATTGCAATGTATTCTGATTTTTTTCTTTTTTATATGCTTATGAAGTAGAAAAATGTTTGTATGCTAAGAAATTGCTCTTAATTGGAGAACATTAATGACTAAATCATTTTTTGTTATTTTGAGATTGAGATGCATTCTTTATTCATGTTGTGTTTATATCTGCTCACAGGGAACCTTACCCTTAATAATGATTCCACACAAGTTGGGGTCATATACTCTCAAGATTGATGAGACTGTATCTGAGAGAGAATGTAGAGCACAAAGGATGGTTCAGGACAGGAATGTACTGAATGACACCCCAGGTAAGGAGTGGGTTGTACATTTTAACTTGATTTCTCTTAGCACCATTTTTCTATTTCAGGAAAATATTGATAAATTAGAAAGCATGGAGCTCTGCTAATCTTACTTATCAAGACACTTTTCCTTTAACTCAACACATTTTTCTACATATGAAGCACCGCACATTTATATGGAGACATGGAGACAGGACACTATGAGTCCTGCTTAAACCCTGTACAATACAACTAGGTAAATACGTTAAGAATATCAGAAAACGGCGTCAAAGTTTCTGAACCTTCAAAGACGTCTTAGTTATTTCAAGATATCTTATTAATTTCTTCCTTTTTTTTTTTCTATAGGAGCTTGTAAAAAGTACAATTCAGTGAGGAGTATATTTTTTATGTTTTTATCAGTGCCATTGTTTTAATACATTTTCTGACACTATTATGGTTTAATATTTGAGTATTTCTGACATAAGTATACCATAAACTTTATTTGCCCTACCAGAATGATGGCCACACATTGTTGCACCATCTTTTTTAATAGTATTACACTGTAGATTGACATAAATCTGTTGCTATAAACAGAAAATCTATAGTATCACAGAGGAAATCTATTGCTATAAACAGAAAATCTGTAGTTTTACAGAGTAATCAATTGCAAAAGCTTGCATGAAGGAACTCTGTTGTCAGTGTTTCACCAGTCAGCTGCTTGGTTGCTGGAAGTTCATTGCGCCAGATCGTCCACTAATTGGTTGCTGGGTGAGCTTGGCTTAACGTCACCTCTGTTATTCCCTCCCTACCCTGCTCCCCAAGATACAAACTCTTTATTTAGTAGGAGTGAGGGAACACACATTTTTGGAGGGACACTTCTAATGGTGTAAGAGTCACATCCATTACCACTGGATAGAAGAAAGATGAAGATTGTGGTACTATATGCAGTAAACAGAGTTTGGCCAAGGGTAGCACATGATTCCCTTTCTGTGTTTCATATATATGTGACTGCTAATATATGCAAAGTACACTCCATTTTTTATTCAAAATACTGAAGACTATAAGGCTTGATGTTTAGGTATGATTTGCCCAAAGCTTTAGGTTGCTAGGGTAGTAAGCATTATTTTGTACCTACAAAGCATTGTAGTGTCATGATCATAATTTCATCTTCCTCATGCATATGGTGCTTAGTGCTATAACCACTATTTCAGTTTCAGTGTCCTGTGTTAATTCGTACAGTATTGTCCTTTGTCAGAGATACGGGTTTTGTCAGGGTGCATTTATTTATTTATTATTTTGTTTTTGTTTTTTGTTTACCTTGTGTATAAGAAATTTACAAATTGTTTCATATATATTTTATGTTCACTATTATGATGATAATACAATTGATGTTATTTTGAGAGAGATGGTTATTCTACTAGTTTTCTCTTTCTGTTTTATGTATTTCATTTAGTAAGGATTAGTTATATGGATGATAATAAAAATGATGAAATTTCTACTTTACAGTGAGTGCTGATCGCAATGCAGAGTACCTGGCTCAGCAGCACCGGGCAAATATTGTAATATCAACTAGTGCTTTGAAAGTTCTTGCTGATAATCATGGTCCAAATTTTGATAAAGAATGGGATATACCTGTGGAGGTGAAGTCATACATGATAAAAGGTGAAAATTTACATTTGTTCTTTTCCTAGTTCCTTGTTTTTTTTACTACAATTAGGTATTGCATCAGTTTCTTCAATTTTATTTTCTATTAATGAAAATCTCAGTTTCAGATAATGGTTGTATCTCCTTTAATTATGCTCTTTATTTTTATGCTTGTGTTGCGTTGGCATAAACATTAAAATGCATTGGAAAGAAGTGCCCACACATATTCACTCATTCATTTAACTTGCTGAATTCAGAAGTTTTAGTATGATTATAAGTTAGACATTTTGTTGTCAAACAGTTGACTTTGAGAAATGTAGGATAAGGAATATTATTAACATAAGAGTGGACAAGGAGAATGGGAGAAGAGGCAAGAGTGTGTGTATGCGCACACGTGTGTTTATACGAAACAAGTATTTAACTCATTTTTGAAAAAAAAAAATTTTTCATCTTTTAGATTTTTCTCTCCAAGCAGATCCTGATGGAAACCAGACCCAACACAGAGTGGTATATATTGACAAACCAATGCCCAAGAAGATCTGGACACCATTAGAGAAGAAGCAGTTGTTTTTTAAGAAAGCAAGCTTGTCACATTTTACCAAAATCATGCGTAACAAAATGTTCAGGTAAGGTTGTTAGTAGTGGAATGTTGATTTAATATTACTTACAAGCCCATAACACTAGAATGTGTTAAAATTCCTAGTAACTTTGCTTTCTGTGATCACAAGCATTTACTTTTGACATTCTTAATTATAATTGCTCATGAGTGCTTTTCATTTAGAAGGACATCACTCCTGTGCAAGAGACAAATTATTCCTGAAGGGAATAACAATTTCATATTTTTACAGAATGGCAGCTCCAGCTGTTTTCCGGTACTCGGAGACCAATATAAATGACTATGATGCTACATCAAGAACTGTTGCTGAGTATGATGATCCCTTTTTGGATCTTACTGATGCAACTGACAATGATGTCTTTGGAAGTGAATCTTTAGAAAAGAGGAAAAAAGAAACATATTCAAAGAAAAGAAAAGCAAATAATAAAACAGTCAATAAATCTCCAGTTTCTGCAAAATTGTCAAGATTAGAGACAGATAAGCTACCAGTTCCTGAAGGCAAAATACAAGAGGATGGAAATCCAAAAGTAAACTCTCAAGATGACACAGAGCAAGAAACTTTTGATGAAAGTAATTCAAAGCATTTTTTGGACAGTTTATTGAGCTTACAAAATTCTTTGTTGAAACCTTCACACACTCCAGCAGGCAATGAAACTGAAGCTCAGAAGGATAAAACATCCAAACCAAACAGATCTCAACCAAGACCTTGGACTAATAAACTAACCACAAATTGGATGAATGCTTTTGAAGTAAGTATCCTGGAAATATTCTTTTACTACTTGCCCTTGGGAATCTCTCTCAAGGCTTGTAATCACAATACCCTCCATATATATCTGTTCCTACCTGCATCTCATTGTTGCACACTTCAGTAAAACAAGATTAGTTAATCTGAATGAAATGAGAGGAATATAATTTTATACTGAATATTGTATTATTACTTTCATGATGTTAGGAGTTCATTGTATTTTTCAAAGCTGGAATGCAAAATAATTTCCATCAAATTAAGTTCTTGTTTGACCTTTTCAGGGACCGCAATGCATTTGTGAAAATTAGGCCATAGATTATAAAAGAAGGGAAATTTTTATTAAGGGAAAATTTGTAAGTTGGTAAATTATCAATAAAAAGATAAAACTGAAATTGTAAATATTCTATAAAATTTTATGTGCCATCATAGTAAATTCATGGTACATATGATTTGATATACTCTTCACACATTCTGTTGAACTGTGCATCCATCTAAATTTGCAGCTCTCCCATGTCATCAACACTTCTTTGTGACCAAAGACTTATTGAAGTCTCCTACCATATTCATTTCTTGTTCCAATCATATTAGAACAATGTCATGCTCAATATTTTTCACATCATCTTATTTCAAAATCACTTGCCCATCAATATCCTAAGTATTTTCTCAGTCAGCATTCATCATCCTCAGTTCATATTCTTTTACAACTCTTATAGCTATTAAAACTTTGTGTTATTCATGTGAAAATATTCTTTCTGCCACCCTCCTGTTGCTTCTCATATAAATACCTTTTACAGAACTTTTTTTTTTTTTCATGTATCCATTTTACAATATCCCAGCCCTCTTTAGTAGTGACAGTTCATATATACACTTCTTCAGTTGTAGCTTTGTGTAGCTTTTATTTCTTTCATTTCAACATTTACATTTCTTTTTCATACCATCCACTCATTTCATATCAAAAACCTCTCCTTTGCATCCTAGCTCACCATTCTCAAACAATTACTTATTTTCCTTAATGACACCTTAATAATGATAGCAGTGTGTGTTCTAATTTTACAAACTAATGCACTTTTAATCCTTCAGCCACACTTATGTCCTGGTTGGACTGGTAAGAATGTGCACTATCAACTTTTCTCCTTGGGTCCAGATGCTGGTCATTCCAATACTCCCTTACGCATCCTTGTGAGAAGTAACCTTCATGGTCTTTCTCACTTTAAAAAAGAGGTAAAATGTGTGAATATGTGTTTATAATATTTATATACAATTTTCAGGTGACCTGCAAATAATTTTTCCTTTTATTTTTCTTGAATTTGACTATATGTATGTTTTTCAGCCAAAGAAGTGCAAAACATATGTTACTTCCACAAAGATTGAAAACCAACCATATTTTGGATGTGAAGTAAGCACATTATCTGAAATCACTCAGCAGTGGATTCAACTTTTGGTTCGACCAAATACATCTCTCCTTCTTTGTGAGTATGTTGAATTAGTTTGTGTGTGTGTGTGTATTTACCTAGTTGTATTTACCTAGTTGTAGTTTTCCAGGCGCTGGGCTTTATGCTCGTGTGGCTCCGTCTCCATATCTACACTTATCCAATTTCTCTTTAAAACTATGCACACTCGTTGCTGACACCACTTCCTCACTCAAACTGTTCCAAGTCTCAACACATCTTTGTGGGAAACTATATTTTTTAAAATCTCTCAGACATCTTCCCTTCCTCAGTTTCTTACTATGCGATCTTGTGCTTCTAATGTCATATTCTTCTCTCAGGATTAGTTTCTCATTATCCACTTGATCCATTCCGTTAATCAATTTATAAACTTGTATCAGATCCCCTCTCTCTCTCTCTTCTCTGTTCCAGGTTGGTAGATCCATAGCTTTTAGTTTCTCCTCATATGCCATCCCTTTAACTTCTGGAACCATTCTTGTAGTCATTTTTTGTAGTCTCCAATTTCCTTATGTTTCTTTTTATTGGGGGTCCACACAATGTTTCACTGTTTGATCTGCTGCCTTCTCCTCATCTAATTCCGTCATCAACTCTTTTATTTCAAGCTTGGTTACTTTAATCTCTTTCATATGGATAGTCTCTCTATTACCCTGTGGTCTTTCAAATTTGGATTCCTTAGTAAAGACATCGTGAAATTTATTATTTAACAGTTCTGCCATACTTTTAGGGTCTTCCACCATCCCGTTCTCTCCTTTTAACCTTTCTATTGTTTCTTTTTGCCTTATTTTTCCATTTATGAATCTCTAGAACAATTTTGGTTGTTCCTTACATTTTTCGGCAGTGTCCTTTTCATAGTTCCTTTCTTCTTCCTTTCTTACCTTAGCATATTCATTTCTTGCTGTTTTGAAGTTTTCCTTATTTTCTGGATTTCTGTTTCTTCTCCACCTTTTCCATTCTCTATCTCTTTTCTCCTTTGCCCTAGCACACCTTGCATTAAACCAATCTTTCTTTCCTTCTTCTTTAAGTCTATATTTTGGGACATATTCCCTGACTTCTGTTTTGTATATTTCCAAAAATAAGTTATACTTCTCTTGCACTGTGTCTGAGTTTTCCATCTCCTCCTAGTTTACGTTTTTGAAATAGCTCGAGGTTCTCAATATCAGCCTTTCTGTAATTTAATCGGTCTCCTTTGTATGATTTGTCTCTTATCTTCCTTTCCCTCTTCTATATCCATTTCTAATTTTACATGGTCACTCTTTCCCAATGTGTGTGTGTGTATGTATGTATGTATGTATGTATGTATGTATGTATATATGTATTTACCTAGTTGTATTGTACAGTGTTTGAGCCATGTTCATAGTGTCCTGTCTCCATGTCTCCATTTATCCTGTTTTTCTTTAAAGTTATGCACATTATGTGTTGTAATAAATTCATCACTCAATGCATTCCACTTTTCCACCGTTCTATGTGGAAAACTGTTTTCCAACATCCTTCACATACTGCCTCATCCTAATCTTCTTAACTTATTCTCTAGTCTTTGTAACTTTTTCTGTCACCAGCATTGGGTCTCTCTTATCTATTTTTCAATGCCATTTACTATTTTATACATTGTTATTAGGTCTCCTCGTTCTCTTCTATCTTGTAAGGTTGGGAGTCCCATTTCCTTCAGCCTTTTTTTGTTAGGTTCTTTAGTTCCAGCACCATCTTTGTAGCTAGCTATCTTCTTCATCCGTTCTAATCTTCTTGTATCTTTTTAGAGCTTGTGACCACACCACTGTGTGTGTGTGCATATATATATATATATATATATATATATATATATATATATATATATATATATATATATATATATATATATATATACATTTTTAAGTTGTTCTACTATTATTAATTTTACTTTAAATAGGTTTATTCAGCATATGTTCACATCTTTGTTTAATTTCAGTTCGAGTGTGTAACAACTCAGGTGAGATTCTCATGACTGAAGAGAGAGGTTTGTCAGAGATCTTGAAGGATGGGAAACAATCCCATGTTGTATTTTGTTCTTCTCAGCCTTTAGCAACCTTTTATGCAGTATTTTCTACAGTACTTCGACAGCCAACAGGTCATTACCTCCTCCATCATGACCCTAACACTGAAGCTTTCATTCATTTGATGAAAGCAGTTGATCCTGACAAGTAAGTGAAAGAATTATAAAAGTACCCATCTCATGAGCTACTTATGTTTGTACATTTATAGTAAAGCTAAGAGTATATGTAGTAGCTTTGCATAGTTCCTGTACTCACCTCTATCTTAAAGCCATTGGAGCCTTTGGTTGATGATACATATCTCATACTGCAGGACACAGGCCTATTGTTAGTCAAAATTTATACAATTTCTCCTTAAGCATTTCAAAGTCACCCATATATTGACCAACTCAGAGGATGGATGAAGAGCTAAGGTGTTGTGCACTGACAAATGCCAGTCTATATTTAAGTTGTTATACACTCAGTAGATAATATATAAATAATTTGAGTAACAGAATGGCAGCCTAGAGATGGCACAAAATTAGATTGAGAGTTCAGGTAATAATTTTTTTTAAGGTGGCCTAAAGTAGATGAACAACTTTTGAAGAAGCTTTTGTTTCAGTTAAATCAAGAACACTGATAATTATGATTAGTTAGGTATTGCTTATATATGCTTGTTGATGTGCTTTTTGTCTTTTGCAGAGAAACATATTTGCAGGTGTATAATCTCCACAAGGCATATACAACAGTTTCAGTCAGTACAAAAAAGTATACTGCACCTCCTTGGGCATCAATAGACACACACATTCTTACACCATTTCATATGAAGCACATGAAAATTCCAGCAACTTTTCCCATGGACAATCGTAAGTATTCGATACTTAAATGTCAATTTCATATTGGGTAATGGGCAACAAATTTATTCCTTTCAGGTGTAGTGGAATCGGGGAATAGCTATTTCTTAGATTAGTTATACATTTGAATTAATTCTTTTATTCTGAACAATATTATTACTTTAGGATCCAGTTCATATAATGGAGATGTCCCTTTGGTTGTGTAATTTCTATTAATTTGTGACTTATATAGGAAAGCCTTGGTGTGTGTGTAATATATATATATATATATATATATATATATATATATATATATATATATATATATATATATATATATATATATATTGAATTGACTTATTATCAACAGCTAAAAAAAAACTGACCAAGGCAGAAAAGAAGAAAGTTCAATCAAGAGCCAAAAGCAAGAAAAGTCTGCAAGATTTGTATACTGAAAAAGAAGAACTTAGTGCATTTTGAAGACAAACATCAATCAGAAGTGAGTAAAGTTTGAATATATCACTGATACATACAGAATATTTTGTTAGAGAGAGAGAGAGGGAGGGGCTGCATTTTCCTGAGCTCTACATGAATCAGTTAATTTAAAGCTCATTCAGTGATTTTCTGATGGTTGAGTGTCATCAACTTGTTATGAAGTATTCTCTCATAACTTGGACACTGCTATGATAAATATATTACATTTATTTATTTAATTTTATTCCCTTAATGGCTCAGAAATGAATGATTTGCTGTGACTTCAGTAATGCAGGAAACAATTTAGGATGTATTTATTGGTATTTATTGTTATTGTTTATTGATTTTTTTTTAGTATCATGTGTCTTTGAACTGACAGCATTCTTATAGATATCTTTCAGTACTGTATATTCATGTTTATTTTTTTGAGAACTGATAGTTTAAATGTATATTACTGTAAATGTAAATAAATAAAACAAACAAATAAGAAGTTTCTGATTAATGGAAGGTGTAGTGGAATTGGAGAATAGTCATTTAATAGAGAGAGAGAGAGAGAAACACAATGAAAGGTGAAAATATTAGAATAGCAAGCATGGTAGTAAAGTAAGATGTAAATGAAAAAGCAAAGAGGATGATTTGTTATAATTGGTAGAAATGGACTTTTTTATTTTTTTATTTTTTTTTATGTAAGAGGGAATACCTGCCAAGGGCAACAAAATTGATAAAAAAAAAAAAAGGCCCACTGAAGTGCAGGTCCCCAAATAAATTGATGTCGTCAGAAGGAGACTCCAGGAATCAGTCAATTTTTTTTTCCAATTTTAAATTTTGAGTGAAGAATGTAATGTATGTGTGGTTAGATGCATGTAGTTTTGCTAGAAGGAAGAGAGCTGTCTTGTGAGGGCAGGCTGTGACTGACCTCTTGTGTTGTGAGACACAGAGAACGTTTAGTGAGGGCACAGCTGGCTTTAATGATAAGTTCACAGCACCACCTGAACCAGTGCTATTTATCTCACGGGGATTAATTATTGTTTCAGCAGGTGTCTATTGCCTCCTCTTACTACTATAGAATTTTCTAAAATGCTCTAAGAAGGTATAAGACATCAGGTATGTGTAATATAAGTTACTCATCATTGGTAGCAGACTTCAAGAGATAAACTGTTCTTAACACTCAGAATTAGTGAATGAATACACATCATATGTGAAGCAACTTGGACAAGTCATTTTGTCACTGTACCTTAAGGATGAGTACTACTGAAGTGTTGCCTTTGCATGTCTTGTGCAAACTTCCTTATAAACCATTATTATTTCTAGGATAAATAAAACCATTTCATTATCCCACTTTCAGTGGTTATATATATTACAAAGAATATAAAATCTTACATCTTTGGATGTGAAGAAATCACATACAACAAACAGTAAATAAATAAGTATCACATTAAATTTGGTAGTGTTTAAAATAATACAACTCAAGGACAGCAGTCTTTTTGCCTTTTTAAAGCACAAATTACATAATTTTTAATAAATTTACTTTGTGTATTAAACGTCTTAAAGACCATGAATTGCATAGGTACATAATTAACTTTGAAAAATTTACAAATTATATTGTTATATTGCTATTCTTTTTAAACATAATGTTCCCTTTACAAGGTTGAAAACTAGTAAAAACAATTCCCTTTATAACTTAATGAACATCAAAACCTTCATACTTAATCTAATCATTGGTCCATTAGTTAAAATAGAGTTTTCACTTTTACACTTTACAAATAGCACTTAATAGTAATACCCCCTTAACTTGTCATACCAAGTGAGATCTGGTCACTGGGATATGTTGGCACTGCCACAAAACTGATAGCAGGTGCAAGAGTCGATACTTTGGGTGCCACAGGAACACCAATACGCCGACGAGTGTGTCTCTTCATGTGTTTTGCCAGATGATCGGAACGCATAAATTTAGTTTTGCAAGAAGTGCATTCAAACTTCTTTTCTCCAGTGTGTGTTCGTTTATGACGCGATAATTCATCTGATCTAGCAAACCGCCTTTCACAGTTCTCCCAGGAACATTGGTATGGCTTTTCACCGGTATGTGATCTCATGTGTGATTTCAAATGAGATGACTTAAAATACGTTTTATCACAGTCTGTACATTTAAATGTTCTCTTCCTATCATCTTGAAGTGGTTGGGATGATTGGGTAGACAACAATATGGGAGAAATAACCTGAGATCCTGAAGCTCCATTTCCTCCGGGTGTAACAATTAAGTGAGTGATCCCAGTGGATGTTGTGGGAATCATTGTTGGTGACCCATTGATCTGGGCAAAAATCACTGAAGTACCTGAGTTTACAGGGATCAGAGATGGCATCTTTGGTGCAATAGCCACCAACTTATTGCTAGACTGTAAAGCTTTAGTTACTGGTGCATTTGGAGAGGGAGACTCACTGAATTTTTGTTCAGGTACAGCATGTTTTTCAACTAAACTTTCTTCAAAACATTCCTCACGGTCTGTGTCCTTTGAATCCACAAATATTTGCTCCTGTGCTGTATTAATATTTTTTGCTGGAGGATGGAGGTTTTGGTCATCAGTGCAGCTAAATTGAACTGGTGAAGGAGATAGTGACTCTTCATCATCACAGTTCCAGTAACAGTTTGACCCCAGTCTTGAATAGTCAGGGTCATACATCTTGCGCTCTGCTAAAGTTCTTGCCCTCTCAAAAGTTTGTTGTGGTTGTCTTTCTGCTTTAACAATGACTGACACTGGTACGCCTGATAAAGAAGCTGGTGTGGACGCCCGGGAGTCATAACTGGATGGGGCAGGACTGGGTGACTGAGGTGGTGTGCAAGGGATGTGGGGTGGTGTTTGATGAATGAAGCTCTGGAACTAGAAAGTTAAAATCATATTAATGGAATGTATTTAACATGTAAAGAAAATAATCTTTAGCTTTATTTTGACATGTTCTTTTAATCATGGTATTTGGCAAATGTTCTACATACATTGCTAAAAGCTGATCTGTTAAAATCAATACTCTTTCATTTGCTGTCATTTTATAATTTAATTATTTTGCAAAATTGTAGTATTTTGGAAATATCTTTATTACTATGGAAAACTGTTAACTCATGTTGATCTTTGAAGCTCTAACAAGACAAAGCTCCATTATATATATATATATATATATATATATATATATATATATATATATATATATATATATATATATATATATATATTTCATTAGAACTGTCAAGATGTATGTTCTCTCTTTCTAGAACAAACTTCCCAAGGATACATTCCCATATCCTTTATTTCAAGTAAATATTTATATAGTTCAGTGTGACTCAAGATACTTTGAAAATTTAACATGCATCTTTCACACAATATGTCTTAATTAATTTCTTGTTTAAAAACATACCTTGCCAAATTCATGGTCTCTGGAAGGTCGCCTCCTAAGGTTCAAGACATCACAGGTCTCTTCCACATCAGATTCCAGTGGATGATGAGGAGACACTCCTCCTTGTGAGGATGGTGGTGACGGTGGCAGCTCCAAAACAGTTGTATTACAGCTTTGATTGCTCCATCCAGCTGTCCCCAATTTGGAAAAGGACAGCAAAGCTTCCACCACATCGAGGTCATCAGCACCAGTTTGACTTATGTCTTGCCTGTCTTTATAAGTCAGTTGTGTGTCACTTAGAAGATTATTTCTTTTGTACTGTTCAGATCTTGGTCTGTAGTCATTAAGATGCGACCTGTTTAGAGGTGAATCTGGTGAATTAACTTCTGCGTTGTCATAAGGTTTCTTGTGAGCTGGATATTGTTCGCTGCAATGTAATCCCCACAATGCTTGCATCCTACTTTCGACAGTCTGCGCCTGAAATGAAAAAGGACAAAAAATAAAAATAAGCGAAGAACATTCAATATGTAATACTTAACCTAATATTCATATTAAATCCAACCCAATGTGTAATTACGTCGCTACCATACGCAATATTCAATTTCCAGTTGTTGATCATTCAGTACCGACTTTCAACCTTCAGGTTCACACACACGTGCACAGCGAAATGAGAAAAAATATGACAGTCGATTCATTTGTTTAGGAATGGTAATAGTTTAAGTTTCGTGGTCTTCGGAGCAAGATTTATAAAGTGAAAGCAATGGGGTCGTAACTCTGCGCCAGTAGAACCAAATTTCTAGCCCGCGCGTCCCAGCCAGACAGCACGGCGCCTGCCAGGCAGCCAGGGACTGCGAGCGCAAGTCACTAGTGTTACTCAGTAACGGGTTTTGCTCACTTATGTATACTACTTGGCAGTAAAGAAAAACGTGTGTGAGGGTGGTATACATGTAATGATGTATTAGTAGTACATATAACAAAATATCATGCTTGAAGAAAAAAAAAAAATGTAAGCATCACGTGATAGACATGTGAATGAACTTAGAATAGTTTCCCCCCCCCCCTCATCTCACGTTTCACAATTTCCATTCTAGTACTGTGAAATTGCGCATACTTAAAAAAAGAAAGAAAAAAAAAAAAAAAACGATATAACATTAGAATATTTCTTTGGGACCTTTAACTACATGCTCCGCAGCCTTTGTCTGACGGCTGAGGATGGCTATCGTGAAGCGGGAACTTTGAATGTTGAACTACATACGATTATGCGGTCTTCTTTGAACACTCGTTTTCTCACACCATTCCTAGATTTGAGACATGTACTGTATGCATGCACGAGAAGCTTCGAATATACGAACTATAATCATAAATACATGATGTTTGAAGGCGTAAAGCATACAGCCACCTATCACAGTATAACAATGAAGCTTTTCGCAGGTATGAAGAACCAAAGTCGCATTTCTAGACGTACACATTCGTACTCAAGATTATTCGAATTATCCATTGTTCTCTCTCCTCATTCGACTATAGGACAATCACGTCCATTGGCTTTTTTTGCAAGTCTTCGATCCTCACTGACTCATTCGAACGATACTGGGGGGAGATATAATTTTGACTGTTGAAATAGACCAAGAGAAATCACCATAGTTCTACGTAACTAACTTAAATTTTGTGATATTTCACTTCTCCCTTCAGTGTTTCCCATGAAGACAGCGGCGTGTTCAGTACCTTTGGGTTCCTGTTGTACTGCTGAGGACAAGAATGCTTTATCATAATTTGCTTCTTCATCTTGGGAATGCACGAAATCTAATGTTTGTAGTATTCCAGTTGTGACACTGCGACAATATTCCGTGCACCCACCACACATATCCACCAGGACACATATAGGGACGCGGTCTTCGTCACACGTTCAGCTGCCTCTCTCTCTCTCCCGAATAGCAGTTCCCGTGTGTCGCTACAACTTATATCTTTCACTATTATTTACTGGACACGCATGGATTTGCTTTACTGAGAAATTTAGTCATACTTGAGAAAGTCGTTAATTTGAAGAGCGTTTGCAGACTTACATGCTAGAAAATGGCTGATCGATTATAATAACAACTAACCTGAAATGTCTGTATTGCGAAGCTGTGCATTGCATTGGGTGAAGAGACGTGACGAGAAGGGCGGGTGGCGAGGCCGACCAATGAGAGATGTGGGCGCGGCCGCGGAACCAATGAGAGGCGGCCGTGATGGTTGTTCACGTGGACAGGCCGTGCTCTGCGTCCTCTCACCCTAGTCTGATCACGTGCACAGCTAGTGGAGCCTTGCCCGCTCCCACGCCCACTGCACTACGTTGGTTTTCACTCTTCTTCATAATCAATAGGAAAACTGGCAATCCTTTCTAGTCCAAACCTGGGTCAATATGGAAATGGTGTGAGAAATCGATGTTGTTTTTCAGTTTAAATGTGTTTATCATCACTTTTATTCTGTTACCAACATAGGTAGTTACTCGCTGAGAAGAAATTTCTATCCTCATGGTGAAAGGTTAGGTTATTATCTTAGAGGTTCGTTCAGAGCGTGAGTAAATCTGAGTCACTGGTGGTTGGGACGTGAGCGAAGGAGAGACCTACTACCTTTACGGACCTTTATCGCGCAACACACTTTCCTCCCCCTAGTCCCTTACCCCCCCTCAATGTCTACACAGCATATCTCGTTCGATAATAGGTGGAATTTAAACTGAGACATGAACGTGCCTTGTTTTCATAGTTATGAGTGCAACGGTATTTTATTTCAGTGTCGATCCAATTTTATTTACAATACCTATTTGTCTGTCTATAAATCTGTGTAACTATGTATGTGCGTATGTATATATGTACTATAGACTATACATCTATCTGATGTGTGTGTGTGTGTGTGTGTGTGTGTGTGTGTGTGCTCTGCAATGCAATTTTTTTTCCTCCGTATTTATTATAATGAATCTCTATGATATAGACAATGAATAAGTAACTTTGGCACTCATCTGTAGCAACTCACTCCTGCCGTGGAAAATATAATCGATATATAGTTTTCGTGCAGTTTTCCCCTTTAATGACAATGGAATTACTCACTCCTACCGTGTTTTTGTTTCTTCGTGTCTGGCTAGAATAGATACTTATGCATACGATGTGTTATTATAGTTAAGTACCCGCCATGGCAGGTGAGGCCGCCCAAGGATGCGGCAGTGGCGGTACCAGCTACAATAACAATACAGCAATGCAGGTCAGGGACACAGCATCGGTTGGGGGGTGGAGGGCGGTCTCCTCAAGGCGCACCACCATCACGTGTTCATCTTTGTTTTGCTTTAACATTATTTAATTACCTGAATTCTGTTTTGTAAATAGTGAATTATCTCCTTTTCCCAAACCAAATGCTGTGTGAGGCCCGTTACGACTCGTGGGAACATCCAGGACAATAATTATGCTTCAAGTCCATAGCCAAAGCGCTCTTCCACCTCCACAACAGTAAGTATCTAAGTGAATCTCTCTCTCTCTCTCTCTCTCTCTCTCTCTCTCTCTCTCTCTCTCTCTCTCGATAGGCGTGGAGTGTGAAAGAGTAAAACTGATTGCTAGTAAGTCGCATGCATTTTCCCTCCAAGACAGTGACGATGAATATAAGTTAAGATTGTATTGCACAACTTCGAGTAATGTGGAATGTAAGGACATCGTGTTTCTTTGCCATGGTTACACGCCCGGCCCGGCCGTTGTAACTGTCCATTTCACAACACGGCTGCTAAACAACACTTCAAAATGCATATGTACTATATAGAACATTTTCAACTTGTACCTTTCCTTTTGGCTATAGCCGCAGAAACTCGTGTTATACGCTGCATATACATTTTTATCGATATCTTCTCTAACATTCTCTTTTATATATATATATATATATATATATATATATATATATATATATATATATATATATATATATATATATATATACGCTGCATATACATTTTATCGATATCTTCTCTAACATTCTCTTTATATATATATATATATATATATATATATATATATATATATATATATATATATATATATATATATATATATATATATATAAACCTGGATATTTGTACGACATCTGCTAAGGTGTTCCAATAAATGAAAGCCTAAGAAAAAAAATAAAAATGCGTCACCACGAACAAGGACCGACTCAGTATAAATAGAGGCGACCGAGAGGACCTTCATTACACTGAAGAGTTTACCCGTGCAATAGACCAAAAACATTATAAAGAAGAAAACACACACACACACACACACACACACACACACACACATATATATATATATATATATATATATATATATATATATATATATATATATATATATATATATATAGATAGATAGATAGATAGATAGATAGATAGATGCATGCATGGATAGGTACATAAAAAGTCAACATGAATTTTAATCTAAAACTTATTCTTTTCGATATGTTTGAGTTTTCATGGGATATGATTTGCAACAATTAGTTTATGATAGACATTGAACGTCTAGTATTCGGTCATATATAATTTTCGATTATCCACAATGTCCGTAGCCCACCTCAAAACACGCTTGCAGACCACATGTGAGGGGAGGGTCGCTTGGTGATGGCGAACACGCGGGACTAAGTTCGTATCCATCTCTATGATGATGACAACGACGATGACTTTATTAAAGCTGACCAAATGTTTACTTGTGATCACTGCATGAGAGCTGACCATGCAGAGGCTGAGACAAATATGGAGTTGATCAACGAGGAGTGTGATGAGAGGCACATCCTCTAGGACGGGGAGGACAATGACCGACCGACTGTGTTAGCGCGCGATGCCACACATCACTGCTGGAATAAGGGAACATGTGCTTGCTGTAGCATGATTTTTCTGTTGACTTTTCTGTAAGAGCGTTCCCTTGCAGTGAAAAAAATATTTCAAATTGTGTATGAACTGAATAGGTTTGTTGAGCTGATGCAACTTGACATGTATTGAAGGTTCAGATTATGATAACTCTCAAGAAGACCAGCGGAAGAACAGAATGCTTTAGGTAAATAAAACAATGATATGAAATATTATTTCTCATTGTTTCTGAAAAGAAAAATGTCAGTGCTGCATTCTTTCTATTTTTATGGGCAATAAGAAATCAGGAATACCACGAAAATCAAAACAAAACTTAAACATTCAAAAAGGATATGCAGTGCACAACATAACATGTAAAGATAAAGAAAACTTAAGAATTAGGAAGACAACCAAAGATGAAGACGCAATGAATAAGCTAGATAGATGAGATGAGAAGTTTTAAAAAGCTGGGCTCAAGTAAACAGGTTATTGGCAACGATGGTTGACGATTGGAGAGACTTTATCGGATTGTCTTCTGCTGATTGATGAAATAATGAGGATGACAGAGCTGAAGTGCTGAAATGGAAAAAAAATATATAATTGGATTTTAAGTTGTTTATAACAAATATAGATCAATACAATCTGATTTGATGAGATATGATATCGGTCATGAAGATACCAGTGGTGGCCGGCCATCAGTAGTATCTTATTATGACAATGTCGTTGCTTATTATTTACAGCTCGGTAATCTTATCAGGCTTAATATTTCAATATCCGTAACTTAATTTTCTTAATGAAAGTACTGTGCTGCTAATACTGCGAGATGCTTATTTCATCGATCCAGTGTAATCAATATTTGCGTAACATACAACTTTGTTTGGGCGTTGTGAAGGAGTTCCTGAGTAACCGCAATGCTTACCTCTTCCTTTCACCTCTTCCTTTATGAGTTGTATTATATTGGTCATTTACAAAGTTTCAGTCACCATCGTTCATAGATGGCTGTTCACGAAAGGGTTGGCGTCACTAGTTGCTGAGTCGCCACCACCGATTCTGTCCAAAGTATGTGCACCGAGTAGGTTTCTTTGTATGACTAAACCTAACAAAGCGAAGTGTACAGTGCTATTGGGAAGACAAAACATTAAACGTAAGAGAGAGATGTTTGTTGATATCAGATTGTTTCGCCATATACGAGTAATCCTGCCGCATGTACGAATAGACGACTTGATATTGTTGTTGATCTATGCAACGATGGGTTTCTAAGGTAGCGGATCGCAATGTATTATAGCGTTTTTTTTTTTTTTATTTGATTAACAGTAACATAAATTTCTATTTTTTTTTTCTATGCAAATGAAATTTTATACCATAATTTTACACACCACAGTATGATAAAGTTTATGACAATATGATAACAAATGGGGGAAAAATTAATAATCTCCGTTTTCTATGATAACGACACTATAGTTCTGTAGTTTTACATGAATAACTATTGATCACTTGTAAGTATCCTACTATACATTTCAGCGGTGGACAAACGGTGTTTTTTGCAGATATCTCCTAAACGAATCGTTGGATGAGTATGATATTTCAACACACTACCCTGAACATCCGTTCGTAATTTATGGTTAACATACCACAGTGCTATATGTGTTATGTGAGGAGGTTACTGAGTGATATTACGCCTAATCCAGTCATCATATCAAAGGTGTTATACAGAATCGGACGAGTGTGGGTACTCGTCTAACCCTCCACCACCACCACCACCCTGAAGAACCCCAGACCACTCCTTCTCTACCCCAGTATCGCATGACCCTCTTCCCGCTTCCTCTTCACCCTCTATTCACACCATCAGCCTTCCACCTTTGATTTTTTTCCCTATTGTAATTACATACGTATAGGTATAATAGTTACATACGTCAGTATGTACATACATATCATACATTAATAATACAATTGCTGGTATATGTGGACATGAAAACCAGAGTGGGTCAAACGACCGTGAAAGCAATAGCTAATTCCGCTGTTAATGGCCGTATACCTGGATAATAAGCAACGTATCTAACGACAAAATAATATTATATATAAACTGGACCACTTTTTATGATCAGACAGTACGCAATAAGAGTATCAAGTTTTCCTAACAGTAGAAGGTCCAGGTCACAGGTAATTCCAGCACATCATGTTCACATGGTTGACCATAACGACTGCAAACATGGGTCTTCTAGTATATACTACAGGTAAACGTGCTGTTGTACAGTAATTATCAACGTGAACCACTTCTTGCCTTCATGAAATTGTACCATACTCGTTAATAATCATATCTATACATACACACTTACAGAACATTATAATGTATAAATACAGTGGTGGGAGAAGTAGGGAGGGACACAGGAGTGAGGGAGGCGAGGAGCTAGGGAGAGGAGGGATAAAGAGGGTGAGAACTTCCGAGACGGGGGAGACGTAGTAGTGGTTAGGAATGGTTTGGGTGGGTGTGTGGGGGGGCCACACTTTCATTCGAAGGCGTCAGCATGACTCGTCGGCTTTGTGTTATTTTTCACGAGTAAACTCCTCACATAACACATATAGCACTGTGGTATGTTAACCATAAATTACGAACGGATGTTCAGGGTAGTGTGTTGAAATATCATACTCATCCAACGATTCGTTTAGGAGATATCTGCAAAAAACACCGTTTGTCCACCGCTGAAATGTATAGTAGTATCGATTAACTGGTAAGGCAATACGTCCTACAGGTGACAATCACTGTATAGAAATTTACTACATCCATCCACCATTGTTATTCATAGATTTATATAACCTGCTTTGAACAGTTCGTCACAAAGGACTTGATATCTGAGTCTATTCTAGTCATGCTTGTACTGTACCTGCCCAGCAGCAGGACAAATTACACAACATCTACTGGATTGTATAAATCTGCCTTTTTTGTTATTTCTTATTAACTTATGCAGTTGCTATCGATGTGACGAGTACTCTTACTAAGGTTCGAATAAGGTCTTTCTTTATAATCATTCCAGGAGGCCTTCTACATGTACCACACTTCCAGATGTGAGTTTTGTGGTAACCATGTAATATTCATTACATTTCAAGGATTGATTCCATATCGTTAATCCAATGGCCTAACAGCATACATTTCAGTCACTCCAGCTCTACGATGAGGCAAATCGCGCATCTTCCTCTGCTGAAGAAGAATGTAAGTAAGAATCATTTTAGCCACATTTTGATGTCAAGAAATTGAGATGAGCCAACCAAATGATAGCTTTTCGTATGTATGTGTTTGTTCTACAATGTCTTGATGAAATTGAATTATCCTGAAAGACAGACACTCTCTCTCTCTCTCTCTCTCTCTCTCTCTCTCTCTCTCTCTCTCTCTCTCTCTCTCTCTCGATATTTAAATGAAGAGAAGTAAAAAAATAACATCTTATAGTGATCATTCCTCTTCCTCCTCACCTGGAGTGCTTGTGCTTATTGAACTTAAGTGGTTAAATCAGTCCCGAAAACAATCACTCACTGAAAAGATTTAGTTATCTTTATTGGAGATGGAGTGGATGGTCCTATGTATTATCATTCTACCAGTCTTGCCACAGAGCATTGCTGTTGCATAACATTTGGCATCGCAGGGCATATTACTGCATATTGCAACGTGGTGCAAGGAGTGTACATGCTGTATGTCAATGTAGGGAATGGTTAGTAGCTGGGAGACTACAGAATGGTAATTAAAACTCTGTTAAACTCAATAGTATTACAGAAGTAAATGAAATCAATTGTGAATATCTGCATTGTAGGATATTTCATTCGCTTTGAAAATAGTAATCCGACAAGCGACCGTATATAGAGTTTCTAAGGTAAGAGAGAAATATGTTGATTTTTTTTTTAGAAAAGTTTATATTTGTGATCGCTGAGGTAGAATTCCATATTATGTAATGTGCATATTACGTTACCAATCCCGAGTGATATTTGATTGCCTGGTGTCATCATTAGCCTTAATAAGCTGTCACTTTGAAAGCTGATCGTGTCGGAGACGAACCTTGGGTTGGTCTTCTTCCACTCTGTTGCTTCTGTTCATCAGACATTGAATAGATACAAGTAAACTGCATATGTGACCTTGTTTCCTGATAGAAGCTTGTATGTGTGTGTGTGTGTGTGTGTGTGTGTGTGTGTGTGTGTGTTTGTTTGTGTTGTGTGTGTGTGTGTGTGTGTGTGTGTGTGTGTGTGCGTTTGTGCGTTTGTTTGTGTGTGTGTGTGTGTGTGTGTGTGTGTGTGTGTGTGTGTGTGTGTGTGTGTAATTCACCTCGGTCGCCTGCTGGTCACCCAGCCAGTCTTTCCCATTACGGAGCGAGCTCAGAGCTCATATACCGATCTTCGGGTAGGACTGAGACCACATCAACACACCGTGTGTAATTCACCTCGGTCGCCTGCTGGTCACCCAGCCAATCTTCCCTATTATGGAGCGAGCTCAGAGCTCATAGACTGATCTTCGGGTAGGACTGAGACCACATCAACACACAACACACACCGGGAAAGCGAGGCCACAACCCCTCGAGTTACATCCCGTACCTATTTATTGCTAGGTGAACAGGGGCCACAAATTAAGAGGCTTGCCCATTTGCCTCGCCGCTTACCAGGACTCGAACCCGGCCCTCTCGATTGTGAGTCGAGCGTGCTAACCATTACACTACGCAGTGTGTGTGTGTGTGTGTGTGTGTGTGTGTGTGTAATTCACCTCGGTCGTCTGCTGGTCACCCAGCCAGTCTTCCCCATTACGGAGCGAGGTCAGAGCTCATAGAGTGACATAGACCGATCTTCGGGTAGGACTGAGACCACAACACACTGTGTGTGTGTGTGTGTGTGTGTGTGTGTGTGTGTGTGTGTGTGTGTGTGTGTGTGTATTTACCTAGTTGTATTTATCTAGTTGTAGTTTTACAGGGCCTGGGCTTTACGCTCGTGTGGTCCCGTCTCCATATCTACATTTATCCAATTTTTCTTTAAAGCTATGCACACTCTTTGCTGACACCACTTCTTCACTCAAACTGTTCCAAGTCTCAACACATCTTTGCAGGAAACTATATATTTTCAACATCTCTCAGACATCTTCTCTTCCTCAGTTTTTTACTATGTGATCTTATGCTTCGAATGTCGTATTCTTCTCTCAGGATCAGTTTCTCATTATCCACTTGATCCATTCCGTTAATCAATTTATAAACTTGTATCAGATCCCCTCTCTCCCTTCTCTGTTCCAGGGTTGGTAGATCCATAGCCTTTAGTCTCTCCTCATATGTCATCCCTTCAAATTCTGGAACCATTCTTGTAGCCATTTTTTGTAGTCTCTCAACTTCCTTATGTGTTTCTTTTTATGGGGGGTCCACACAACTCCTGCATATTCCAATCTGGGTCTTATTATAGTACTTATCAATTTCTTCATCATTTCTTTGTCCATGTAGTGAAATGCTAATCCAATATTCCTTAGCAAATTATATGTCTCTGAAAATTCTATCAATATGGCTTACCGGTTGATTGTTTTCTTCCATCGTCACTCCCAAGTCCTTTTCCTTTTTTACTTTCTCTAGTTCTACTCCATCTCCCATCTTATAGATTCCCACTGGTCGTCTTTCTTTCTTTCCCATTTCCATGACATGGCTCTTGTCCACATTGAATTCCATCTCCCACTTTTTACTCTATTTCCAGATCTTATTTAGGTCTTCCTGCATTATTTCACAATCCTCTTTTTGCTTAATAACTCTGCACAGTTTCGCATCGTCAGCAAACAGATTTATGTAGCTGTTCACTCCTTCTGGCATGTCGTTTATATATATGAGAAAAAGTATTGGCACCAATAGTGACCCCTGTGTGTGTGTGTGTGTGTGTGTGTGTGTGTGTGTGTGTGTGTGTGTGTGTGTGTGTGTGTGTGTGTGTCTTAAGTCTAAGAGGACGCCAGTAGTCCCAAGGCCACATATTAAGGGGTGACCAGATCGAGGAAGAAAATACCACGTGGAATTTCTGACGTGTATGTAATCAGTATTGGCACTGTGATACCTTAGCAAACTCAACATCTGTGAAAAAAAAGAAGATAATGTTAATGTGTAGAGTGTCTGACACGTGAGACTCCAGCAACAATAATTGTTACCTCTTCGTCTTTGATCAGCGTGATCAAAACTATTTTCGTTTTTAAATTGAGAAATTGAGTAATATTTATTGAATTGAAATGAAATATTTAACGCAATTCATTCAATGGAATTGAAAAATTGAAAACGTGATTAAATTAAATTTAATATTATATGCTGAAAATAGTTATATCTAATTAGAGTGGATTTCCTCCCATTTCATCCTGAGTAGATTGAATAGGTAAAAGTTGATCAATCCTGATTAGCCATTGCTAATAGAATGATTCATATGCACAACTTTTCAGAGTCGTATCCAAGGATTCGTACCACCACTGCCCATCTTCTTTAAGGTTCCGCAATGCACCATTTGTCCTTGGCTGCTCTGTTCGGGCGTCACCACTTTTTTTTTTTTTTTTTTTAAGATCATTGCTTGTCCTCCATGGAGGTACTGGACGCCTGTGCTTGAGGGTATAAGCGTTAATGGATTATTGCCTTCAGCAAGATATCAACACGTGTTTGTAGGCCACACATAATATCAGATAAGTGCTTGTAGCAACTTATCTGAAATAAATCTGACGTAAATTATTTCACCTTACACTCCAGTTCAGAAATGAAAGAATGAACAGTTAAGTTTGAAATAACATACGCAGATAGTGACATCCTCTTTTCTTTAAGCTATGTGAACATAATCGTAATGTTATGTAATCAGATTTGCACCCAATTCAAAGCTTCTCCTCAGACTACCTTACATCATTAGCTAAACACTCACACAACACTAACAAGGCGGTAATCAAGTTTGCATCATTACTTGGCTCTTGAATACGCTACCGCGTTGTAAAAGTTAAGAATGGATGTCGTACCAGATAAACCTCTTCACATGTCTCACACGCACAGTGCACGTGTCTCTTGCCGTCTCTCCCATGCCGCGCTCTCAGACGGCTGACGCGAAACGACCCGGCAACCTTAGCACCTATGTTTCTTGCAGCGGTGGTTAGTAACATGTTTAGTGGCCAGCCGAATTAGTGGAGCAGTCGACGGGATGGTGTGCAATCACGTGATCCGGTGAGAACAGCACGTGTAAAGGTCGTGATGCGTTCCTCACTCATCATTCACAACATTTCGCTTGGGTTCGCTACTTCTGCATCATAACTACGTATATCAGTATCAACGTAGTCTCGAATGTTTTCTTGTCTCATTACGACTATTTTTGAGGGTCACAGATGATTAGTTAGATATTCTTAAAATCGTTCTCTAGAATCATGGATAACATCTAAAACCAACAAAGTCTCTTAGAGGCTGTGAGGATAGTAATTATGTGGAAATGTTAAGAATATGGCTTTTGATCTAAGTAGGTTTTGTAATTCTGTGTTCATCCCCATATGATTAACAACAAGGAGGAACTTTTGAAGATTATGCTTTACACGTGACACTAAAATAAGCTATCCGGCTAGTCATGTGATCGTAACAGTCAAAATCTGAGAGTAAGTCAAGATAGTGATCTGATCATTGTGATGCAGGTCAATTCCAATTCGTTATACCTACAGTATTATGCATGAAAATTTGCTCTGTGTGTGTGTGTGTGTGTGTGTGTGTGTGTGTGTGTGTGTTTCATAGGCGTGCAGTGATCGCAGATTTTAGTAATGAGGAAAACTGGTGACTGGTGTATTTTTTTTACTATTGTTGCACAGGTAGCAGTGGGAAAAGTAGAAATAGCACCAGCAAGTATAAGAGAATCAATAGTCACGCAGTATGCCATCACTTCAGTACCTCCTGGTGACGCTCTCGAGGGCAGCTGAACACCTCCCAACATGAGTCTGGCTGGCATAGGAGAGCATGATGCAACACAGGCGCTGCGTTGCCTTAGTCCAACACATCTGAGGTCGTACGTACTATACCACCCTGCCACCTTATTCATATGCCTCTCTCCATCTGGCAGTCTCGCCCCTCCGCCTAGACCACGTCATTGCACTCCATCACGCCAAGTTCCCTAAGTTGTAACACTGCCTGCCACCCTTTACTCGTTTTTCATCCCCTGTAGAACCTCTATTTTTCTCTTCCTCCTCTCCTACTCGTATTTAACCCTAGTTTTTTTTTTTCTCCTTCGTTATTTCATTCTCTTCCGCCCAACTGCTACTTTAGCCTCTCTTCCTCCTTCCTGGCACCTTCCTTATACTGCAACTTCTCTCTCTTTCTCTTCCTCCTCCTCGTCCTTTTCGTCCTCCTTCTCACCTTTCTTAAGACTTGTGTTGCTATGTACGTGTGACTTCGTGGATCTGTGTCCCGTTTTGTGTGTTGCGTCTTTCTCATACCGGCCGTAAGTTCATTGGTACCGTACACAGTTCTCAACTGAAGAGCTGCTGTTCACGCGGTGCTCACGTCGACAAGGATTTTTCATTGGTTAGGGAGAAGTTAGGTGTTGCCTTGGGCTAGAGGATGGGATGAATAGTATATGACTCTGAGCTCTCACCGCCACCGGGAGGGTAAAGTTGACTATCACGAAGCCTGCACGTGATTATCAAGACACACACACACACACACACACACACACACACACACACACACACACACACACACAGAAAGAGAGAGAGAGAGAGAGAGAGAGAGTGAAAAAAAGTGAATAATTAAGAAGAAATGAAATAGAATAATGAATAAACAAATAAATTAATAAATTAAATAAGTAAATCAATTCATGGTAAACTATCGATAGAATCAGGAAAAAAAACACCCAATGATTGATTCTATTACATTATCTTAAGAACAGTAGAGATCTAGTACCGAAATATTAGAGGATAGGACCTTAATGAAATTTGTATGGCTTTACTGAACCAACCAACTTCTACGGCAGACTACAAAGATCAAGTCCTTATGAAAAGTTTAGGGACTAGTAGTGGTCTATGAGGTGCCTCGAGTTTACTATTTTGTGACGGATCTAAGAGAATTACACGCGCGCACCTTATATATTGTAATTATTCCTTAAGAACATCGTAAGTCAGTTGAATACCCTCACTGTTCCCTCCGTACTTGCTCTGTAATACGAGAAGTTTATTAACCCGTCCCTGCCACTAATCGTCCCTGCATCCGGTGCGTGTTGGAGCCAATAATATTGCCAGGTGTTTCGGGTTGAAGAATTGAGACGATACGAATCTCTCTCTCTCTCTCTCTCTCTCTCTCTCTCTCTCTCTCTCTCTCTCTCTCTTTGTTGCTGTTATTTTTGTTGTTGTTTATTTGTTATAGTTGTTTTGCTGACGCGGGGTTTTCCTATAACACTCCGCAGGGATGTTTTGGGGCAGTTTTTCTCTTCCCCCCCTCTCTCTCTCTCTCTCTCTCTCTCTCTCTCTCTCTCTCTCTCTCCTAATGACGTATCAGCATTATCGTGGTCGATTCGCCGTAGCAATAGTTGTGCGTCAAGGTTGCCGCCCTCGGAAACGTCTCCTGTGTGAGGTATTGGTGTGCTGTCAGCTGATCGCCATGTGTTCGGTGGATGGATGGCAGTGGTGCATGGACGACACGGGGAAGTGAAGGCGCTGGAAGGTCATTATGAGCTGGACATTGGATCAGGTTTCTCAGCAGTCACAATAGCATCCATAACTTATAACACATGGACAAAGAATGGAATTTCTAGCGTATAGTGACGTCAGGACACATTAAGTCTAACCTCATGGTATCTGGTCCTTCCATGAGGTTATTTTCATGTATGTACGCATTAACTGATCACACTTTGCCAGCTCATAACAAAAAAAAAAAAAAAAAAATCATGCTGCTAGGACGAATTCTATATAGTGTTTGAAATTAATCACGTTTCTTATCTGATTATCAATGGGACCGAGATAAGACAGATGACACTAGTAAAGATAGTCTGGCCTGCGAGTGCCTTCATCAATACTACGTAGCAGAGCAGTACAGGGGGACTGATATGCCGGTGGCGATAGGCAGACGTGCTGGGAGTCACGCACACCTTGCATGTCTCTATAATAGCAGAATAGCCGAATTGATTTAATTAATGAAAAAAAACTTATAAATGTAATATAAGTGATTATTCTAAAGAAGATAAATTTAAAGATTTTCTAGTTTATTTTTTTGTGTTATATTATGTTGTATTTTCTATTTAGGTATTCATTATGTATAAAGCAGCGATAACTTTCATGTTTTCATGGGCTGTAATGCATCGTGTAGAATGAAAGTGTGTGGTGCAGAGTTTATTACGAAATGACTAATGCGATGTATCAACAACAGCAACAACAATCTTTTCGTGTAACCTCGGCACATTTACTGTGTGGCTGGGAAGTCTTTTGTTCCTGTGACTAGTCCTTTCTTTCCTGGTTATAACAGTGCACGGAAGTCACGCTTCTCTCTCCTGCACGATTGTTAAATGGGACAAATAAAGCAATTGTCAGTTGGTTCCCTGTTCTGGGACTTCAGCATATGAGGACAGTTGGAGACATCCGTGGCTTTGGTGTTGTCTCGGTTCATAACCACGTCTGATTTTGTGACTCCATTGGGGAGCAGCAGAGGTAGGCGCGGGAGACCGCGTTGGAGAAGGGCGATGTGCTGTGGAGATCCCTAATAGAAGCTCGCACCGGAAGATCGAAAATGAGGTTTTAAGATGGATGTTTCACACTGAGAATTTGAGTACTGTGGTCATTCATGTTCTCAAAGAGGAGGGCACGCACGCTGCCTGCCACAGGATGAAAGGCTGGAGCAAGGCACACCCCAGCGTCCCATAACTTTTCCAAGGAAGGTCTGTTGTCTCAAGGTCACTTGTCTGTTACATGATTTATATAACCAACATTTTTAACCACATTATCTTTACGGTATGATAATAAAGATCGTGTATATTACGCGCCATAAATAAGCTTACAAACAGTAGAGACACTCGATACTGCCTTTTAGTTACACCAACATTATATCATAATAAAGAATACATTACTAGAGAATCCTTAGGAGGCAGTTCAGCGGGAGTATCTTAGTGGCGTGGCACGTCAGGAACACGCATAGAAGACTAACACAACACTATGGTATTTTAGATCTCACGATGAGGATGTTTTTTTTATTATCATAGCGGAAACATAAGTTCATTTTTTTATCTTCATTTAGTCTTATGTTTAGAATTCGATCTCAAGTATGAGGTATGAAAGAAGATGAGAATGGAAACAATACAAATAAGGAGTTTAGCACCCAAAAATAAAGTGATAGGTGACTGGAATAGACTCGGTAATCAGTTTGTCAGTGTTGAATCAATAATGGACTTTAAAAGATAAGATGAATATGTAGACAAGGAAGATGGGCACCATAGATATAGGTCATTATGTGATAAATATAGGGAGTGTCAAGTGTAGGCCTATTTACGTTCATTTAATCTTATAATTGTACTCCTATATCATTTTCTATACGTGGCGTTATTCAGAAAATGGCAACCTAGGCTGTTTATTTTGTTTTTACTTATTTTTTATATATATTTATTTATTCTTATACTTGGCTAGCTTCCTTCGCGAATGAAATACAATAACGGAGAGGCTTTGTGATGTTCGATGTTTTTCTTACACGGTAGTTGTTCTGTGAGAGTGATGCACCAACCTCTTTCTGTAAGTTGATTAAAACAAGTGGGCTTACATCTCGTTTACGCCCATCTCTCTCTCTCTCTCTCTCTCTCTCTCTCTCTCTCTCTCTCTCTCTCTCTCTCTCTCTCAAAATGCATCGAGTGTTTCCTCAAATGTACACTTTTCCTACATTGTTGTGTATATATGTATGTATTTAGTCCACCTTGAGTCTGCTGCCAAGACGAAGGAGAGACAGAGAGGAAAAAAAGACTATGTACATTATACGTACGAGTAGTCTGCCAACTTGTGTCCCTGACTGGAAAATTAAATGAAGAAAATGAATAAATAAAGTAAGTAAATAAATATGTAACGTCTGCCAAAGTCTCTACCAACAATAGGAAGAGTATCAGTAATAAGAACACAGCAAGCAGTATTATGAAAACAAATAATGCACCACCACCACCACCACCACCACCACCGCCACCACCGTTTCCACCATCACTACCACCACCACCACTTCCACCACCACCACCATCACCACTACCACTACCACTACCACCATCACAACCACTGCCACTACTATTACTTCTACTTATTCTACTACTTCTACTACTACTACTACTACTACTACTACTACTACTACTCTACCACTATTACTTCTACTACTTCTACTACTACTACTTCTACTACTACTACTTCTACTACTACTGCCACTACTATCACTACCACTACCACCACCACCACCACCACCACTACTACTACCACTACTACTACTACTACTACTACTACTACTATAATTTTGAACATAAGTAACATTATCATTGTCTCTCATCACTGCCATTACTATACATATATTTCATCATAGCCAATAGGAATTCCACCCAGGGAGCAAAAGTTACATGCACCTCAAGGGGAAAACGTAAAAAAAAAAAAAATTTAGATATATAAATAAATAAATAAAATAACATGGTGCAAGCCTCTTCGGTAGGAACAGCAACACAAAAGTTCACCTGTCCACTTTAATGATTCTCACCAAATTTCACCTCAATAAGAAACAGCTAAAAATGTTGTAGGCAGAAAGAAGAAGAAAAAAAAAAGCGCCACAGAACAGGTTTTAGAGGTTAAGACACCGCACAAATGAAGTGTGTGTGTGTGTGTGTGTGTGTGTGTGTGTGTGTGTGTGTGTGTGTGTGTGTGTTTCACCCATCGTCTTGTGGATCACGTGCTGGACGCGTGATCGCCAGCTATTACCCTCCCAGAGAGAGTTGAGAGCGCAATTAGTTTTATATATATTGACATGACTGTGACCTTTCATACACCACACTCTGTTTCCCTTGCCCTCGTTCATCAGTGAAAACCTTTACTGACGTGAGGGGGACGCTCACCCCTCCTCAGTGTGCTGAGTGACAGGGAAGGATGTATCCCAAGGTGTGTGTGTGTGTGTGTGTGTGTGTGTGTGTGTGTGTGTGTGTGTGTGCGTGCGTGCGTGCGCACGCATTGTAGGGACTGAAAATGTCAGCTACCATAAAACAAATATGATTATTTTATTCATTTATTTTTTTCAAGTTACAAGAGGTGAGTGGTTGAGGCAGGACTGTGAGTCAGCGTGTATTCTGCATCATGCATGCAGGGTCTTGTCCTGAGTCTTTGTCGAAATCTGCAACCAGGTCTAAGTCGCAGGTATGTCGGCGGCAAAAGAACCAGTAGCTATATTGTGTGATCTGCATCAGTTAAAAGTACGAGCACGTGCCCTCGTGTAGATGTACAGTGAAAAAAGTTAAACGCACACTTATGCATTCCGCCGACAAAAAACAGGTCTTGGTGTGTGTGTGTGTGTGTGTTGAGCTGACGATGGCGGCAGCCACATGCACGCCCTGATCATGTGATTGTTGAGCCAGCCCCACACCGTTTACTTGTCTGTATGTACGTCCATCTTGTCCAGCGTCACTTGCTAATGATATGAGTAATGATATTTCAACTGCCATGGATGGATGCAAAACATGTATGTGAGTTATATCTGAAACATTATCCGTCGAATACACAAATGTAACGACTATTATTATTAGAATCACAAAGCTCAAACCAATCTGTCTCTGTATATACAAGTCATTTAAGGCAATATATTTCTAGTCATCGGAAGTACAGCTCTGATACTCGTGACGACATGACCTCAGAATTACGATGCTTGTAATTTGGGGGGATGGATGGATCATTCAAAACTGACAGTTACACACCTTTAAAAAGACAATATCGGTGGGAAGCGGGTGTACATGCATGGAGACAGTACTGAACTAGTCAAATTATTTCTCAAACTATCGAATAAACTTTAGAGACGTATGCAAAGTGCCTTTGTAGCTAACATTGCAAGGCTGCACGCACAAGCAAACGTTAGAAGCTTTGGGTTCTCATTGTCTTAGTCTGTTCCTGGCCAACTGATCATGTTTCTGTTTATTAGTTATATTAGTCTATTATTCCAAGAAGGGAAAGGAATGGTGATGGGGAAGGAAGTATCCAGACAGTCAGAAAAATTTGTAGTGTGTTTTCCTGCCATCTGGTTATGTCCTGCGCCAAACATGCACTTATTTACACCACTCTTCCTCTCGGTGACTGAGTACCATTGAGGCCGCCACACCCACCACCATCACCACCACCTGAGATGGGAGAAAGGAGTTGGGGCAGAGCAGAGAGGCGCGGGGCGGGACTGGCGTGCTGTTCACGTGATCAGCAGTGTGCTCTGCCAGGTTCTCCAGGCCTGCATCAGACTTCCGTACAGCGGTGCAAAAATTTTGTTTTGTAAACAGACCACAACTCGCTACATTGTATATCGTGTAGCCAGTCTGGGATATGCAGCGAATTTTGCATATACAAAACAACATAAGGCTGTGCACATTGCAATGTAGCTCATCCATCTCTGTTCATATTTACTGTTGTCATACTTAAATAAACACACATATATACGTGTTACATACTTTACTTATATACATAAGTAAATAAACAAAATAACTCAAATTCATACTATACACTACATGCTGAAGCCTTCCCACCGAGGCTAACAAGCCCCAATTCTCATGTTTCTATGTCACGCCAGATCACATCCCCGTCGACCATGAAGAATACAGAGATGGATAACAAAATGTGTACATGAAGAGATGGCCATAATAACATTCATAGATTTATTTACTGGTATCTGCAACAACTGTTTTGGTATTTGACGAGAAAAGTAAGACGAACAGTTATGGAATTACTGTAGCAAGGAGAGCGGCTGTGTGTGTGTGTGTGTGTGTGTGTGTGTGTGTGTGTGTTATGAGTGATGGCGTCTGCGTATTGAAATTATATGTAAAAGTGTAGTGAAATTTTATTTTTTATTCTCTTCATTACACACACACACACACACACACACACACACACACACACACACACACACACACACACACACAGAATATGAAGTACAGACAATATTTTGCCGTTTCATCGCAGAATGAGAACAATCTCTCTCTCTCTCTCTCTCTCTCTCTCTCTCTCTCTCTCTCTCTCTCTCTCTCTCTCAGTACCGATAACCACAACCAAACAAGCTATGAGCCTCTGAGGTGACACCCATCATTCATGTTTGTATATACTGTACACGCACTCAACAGATGGCGTTGTTTTGAAGTGTGACGCTAAAATGTCAACAAGACGGACACAATCATGAGGCACGTGCGGGGGTGTGTTTAGGGCCTGCAGGATCTAATTCGGGTTGCGATGCTGCAGGTTTTCGTCGGCTCACCATGAAGTAGATTATCTTTACATCATCTAAATGCAGACTAAAGGTTGCAGTTATCGCTAGCGGGAAGTGCGTGATTGATACCGCCATCCAATCATTATCAGTTCCTCGTTACTTCGCGTTGACAACAAAATAAAAATGTTTGTGGTGCACCGGCGGAGCTACAGCGTGAGCACTTGTGATTGGCTAAGAGGGTGGGAGTGGCTGGGCGTGGAGTGAGCATCAGTAGCAGCTAGCCATGACCCTCCCCCTTGTGTGGAGCAGGTATGTGTACGCCATGTGGCTCTTCCTCCTCTCTCCATATCTCCCACTCCCCCTACTCCCCACGCAGAGTCACCAGCATGCTAACTTGTGTCCCTGAGAGCTCTACGTCCCTGCTAAGGTTGCCAAGTAGACAGATCAGATGCAGCCGCCGAAACGTGGTGTTTACTTCTAAAAATGGATGTGCTGGCGCTTTTGAGGCAATGCTGGCTGGTAAACAATAAACATCGCCGATCCATTACAGATACCTTGCTTATGAGTGATGTCAGAACTGCTGTGGTTGATGTGTTGATGGAATTACGCAGCAGTGGAATGCAGTTTTGTATTCTGTGTGTGTGTGTGTGTGTGTGTGTGTGTGTGTGTGTGTGTGAATAATAGTTATACTTATAAGCTGCATTCCGTGTGTGTTTAGGTACGTCTTAATTTCCTCCCACTCCAAGGTTCCTCTCTTCGTAGCACTCTATTTCCTTATCTCTTAAACACATATACGTTTTCATATAACTCCAAGCTCCATTTTCTTCCATTCAAGGTCATTCAAACTCTAAGCTTATGCAAGTCCCTCTTTTCTTTTGAGTTCCTTTGTCTTCACTCCAAGCTCGTTCCTGTCACCACTATCTCTTAACTCGTACCATGGAAGCTAATTTGACCACTGTATTCTAGTCATGATATATAAAGGTTGGGATATATTTACGCTGATGAATTCCCTGTATGTCTCTCATTTTTTTTACCCTCAGAGGTAGAGAGTAAGGAATTTTGCCAACAGGAAAATTTGAAAAGTAAAATCTATCAGGAAAAAATGTATGCTTAATGATGTACTTGCTTCATCATTGCAAGAGTGAGTGACTGTCGCTAACCAAGAGTCTTAATGCGTGTATAAAGATATCTGGTTTTGTTTCTATGCACACACTTTGTCATTTGTTATCTTTATTACGTATTTTCGCTAAAGAATGTGTGTGTGTGTGTGTGTGTGTGTGTGTGTGTGTGTGTGTGTGTGTGTGTGTGTATAGATGATCACACGCTGAACCCGTAATCACCAGCTATAGATAGATAGATAGATAGATATTTTATTGACAACAGCTTACAATGATAACATGGAAAGTTGGGATTAAAGTGATATATAGCATTGCTTATCAAAAAAAAGAAAAAAAAGAAAAAGGTATCAGAGCAACTGACTGTAATTGACAAAAACTTAAATTTTGTATGAATAGTTATATTGAAATAACTGGTGGAAATTAAGGATATACCTTCAATGTTTTATAAATAATTTCGCAAGTCACATCATGTTAATATTTACCAGAGAATAGTTCTTCAAATCGTATGAGGTTTAAAGTTTGTCTTGTGTATTCTTGAAGGTATAGAAATAAAATCATCGTCAACCACCACCACCACCACCTCCAACACCACCACCACCACCTCCAACACCACCACCAGTAAAAAAAAAAAGTATCTCCTTTACCCCATAAATTCCCGTGAAAAAGCCCACATGGTAAAAAAAAAAAAAATCGTCAACCACCACCACCACCACCAACACCACCACCACCATCAGTTTAACGTCATCAAAATCATGAAAAAAAGCAAGTAAAAAAGAGAAACAAAGCAAGCCAGTGAAACCAGTTGTTTATCATCGTCTGTACGGGTAAAAAAGAGGAGGAAGAGGAGGAGTCAGTCAGTCAGTCAGTCAATCAGTTGGTCACCTTGTCAGCGGAATGATCCCTGCGACTAATACTATACTGCTGACGTGCGCATGGGAGAAGCGAAGGGAGACGGTCACAGGAATAACCGATACACTTGCTATGTGCAGTGCGTGATCAGTGTAGCAGTGCACTCCACCAGGTAACTCTCTTGAGATGTGCATCTAATTTCCTTACCGTCGTGCAGAAGTCCTCCTTACAGCATAGTTTTTAGCACATAGATTGAAAGATAGAAATGTATGGAAATATTTTTATAGCACAGGAAAATAATGAGCATGGATTTTTATTTATTTACTTGTTTATTTTCATTTACTTGTCCATCCGTCAAACGAGAAAGAGCGAGAGATGGAGGAGGGACGGGGAGTTGGTAGCTGAGGTTTGTGTATTATGAGAGAAGCGCATCCGTTTTTCTATCCATTTCCCGCTGTCTGTTGTCTTCACACACACACACACACACACACACACACACACACACACACACTATCGCGGTCAGAAGTAAAGTGAGCTGCCATCCTCTTGTCCACTGTACTTCGTTTTTTTTCTTCAGTCTGAAGTCCTCTGATTTTATTATTATTTGTATTATTGTCCATCAACTCTCAAGACTCACCATTAATTCACTAATAGAGAAGAATACACGTGGAGAGACTTTTGATCATAACTGTACTTGTATATAAAAGATGAACAGGTACAGAGCCACAGATCAGCTTACAAGCAGACAAACAAGAAGGGGAAGGGGTCACACAACACGAGTGATCTTCTTCAGTTGTGTTTTGTCTCCTACACATCCTCGTCGGTTGATTCCTTCCGCTCCGTCATGTTATTTTTACCCACCACAGTTTGTCTTTTAAACAATAAACAGTCCATAATATACCGTATCGTATAATCTTTTTTTTTTTCGAAACATTTCAGTGTCTTCTGTTGATCTCTTTTTAATTAACAGACTAAAAGAACTTGTTTTTGGTATTCAAGATTGTTTTTTGGATTCTAGTGAGTTTAACAAGGATTATTGATTATTACCGAGAGGAAACGCACTTAAGAACCCGACTAATCATGGATGTTGTCTTTAAGAATAGTCTTTATGGATATCCAGTGTTTAAAAATACAGGTCTAGATCTTAAAAGTATTGAGGTAAATTTGCGTGAAACATTTTAATCGACAGTAAGAAGTTTGCGAAAACACTGAGTGTCCAACGTAACGCATGTTGTTTTGTTGGAGTCCAGTTCTCGACGTTCTGAAACATTACCCTGTGGATCGAACTTTCCGAATCAGTTACATCCAGGCATACCAACCCTCCCCACAGCGCCTGATTGAATGTGTATCGAGGAGAATTGCTTTGTGCACCGATACTTTTGTGATCTCCCTTTGATACATAGATATATTTCAACGTTATCTGATACGTGACATTGCCGTGACATTGAATTCTAGTGATTCTCTCTCTCTCTCTCTCTCTCTCTCTCTCTCTCTCTCTCTCTCTCTCTCTCTCTCTCTCTCTCTCTCTCTCCAACGTATTATGCTCATCGTGTCTTCGGCTCCACATATTTTTCCATCCAAGCGCCATGATTCCTCCTCTCCGTTACACTCACCTCACTGCATATTCAAGTGATGAGTGTCGAATGTAAGGAAACAAGAGCGAGGCGATAGCAAACTTGATATGCACTCTAACTTTTGTACTTTGCCACTTTCTTATCTTCGGCACCACAGGAACTTTCACGGCAGCACAACTACATAGCCAGAAAGTCTTAGCTCAAGCCTACAGCGTTACTGAAGGTTCTCTGGGGTGAAATGACAAGTTGGCGGGATAAAGGCAATGTGTAGCGGTTCCTTCATGCTATTCTGCCGTTTCTCCGTTGCTTGTTTTCTTACTACGGTGTTGTTTTTCTTCCCTGAAATGTGATGGGTTTAAAGTGCATGGTTGGTTTTTAATCTCGAGACAATATGCGTTCGTAGTTTTTTTTGATATTGTTGATTCCGAAGCACCATCGTCATCTCTGCAATTATTATCATTGTTATTGATATTGTTATTGGTGGTGGTGATGGTGGTGCGGCTACTGCTGCTGCTGCTGCTGCTGTTATTGATGTCGCAGTTTCGTTATTGTTGCTGTTGTTATTCTTATAAGATATCGAGACAGCTAGTGAAGGAGATTAGTAGACAAGATCAGTGAAAGAAGGAAATAAAGAGTGTATAAGATTACCACTCAAAGGAATGAAAGGTATGAGGAAGGTAGATGGAAGGAAGGCGTGCTCTGGAATAATTTGTTGCAGGAACGCTCGTTGTTGGGGATGACACAAGAAAGGTTCGGGAGGAGGGGAATGAAAAAAAATTAGTTCTCATCGCTTGATAGACTATTAATGGAAAGAGGAAATTACAGGACGACGTGGTTTGATCATGGAAAAGAGAACATGGAAACAGAGGAGAGGAGGTAATCTATGGCTTTATTGAGAAGTGTTTGTATATAGGTAAAATGTGACAACACGTGTGGATAGAATGAGAAATGGAGTGGGGAGAAGGGATGGTAAGTGTGTGTGTGTGTGTGTGTGTGTGTGTGTGTGGTGGGTGGATGAGGACGCTTTGTTTCAGCTATCTCCTTGCGGGGTGTATAGAATAGATATACGTAGATAGAGTAGTAGTAGTAGCAGTAGTAGTAGTAGTAGTAATAGTAGTAGTAGTAGTAGTAGTAGTGGTATAGTAGTAATAGTAGTAGTAGTGACAGCAACGGCAGGAGAAGGAGCATTATCATCATCATTGTTATTGTTATTATTCAGTAGACCTTTGTATGTTAAGCAGACTAAGCCTCCTTCCGGGCAGGGCAGTGCTTGCTGGAACGCTCCATGATGACTGGCTGGCGGCCTCAAGGGCAGTCCGGCCAGGGTGGTTTTTTGTGCATGTTTCAAGCCATGCCCTTTGTAAAGCAATCTAATTATCTTGCCGAGTTCTTATGTGGCTTTGGATGTTCTCATTTGTTGCGCTCTCTCTCTCTCTCTCTCTCTCTCTCTCACACACACACACACACACACACACACACACACAAAGGCCTCTCCAATGGTCACGAGGGTTAAGCCATATATCTCGCCAAGCTTTGTGAAGACGTTGCAGTAGAGTTGCCACAAAGGCTTCAAGTCTTAGGCCTACCATCTATTATCTATTCTCTGTCAGGTGAACAGAAGGCCCCGTTGCTTACTAGTACTACCTTAACTAAAAGAAATAATCAAAAGAATGATATTAATCGATGAATAAACAAAAATGAAAATAAAAGGGATTCTTATTTATTTTTATTTATTTATTTTTTTGGTGCGCGTTTTCTTTGCGTTGCAACATTCCACACTAGGATAACCGGGATGTACCAATAGAATGAACATGAGAAACAGAGTGAAGTGTTTTGCTGCCTGCACCGTCTGCCCTTGCGCATCTCGCCTTGGATAGCGGTATCCCGGCCAGCATTAATAGGTGTGTGTGTGTGTGTGTGTGTGTGTGTGTGTGTGTAGCTATACTGGTGTTTCTTGTTTTCTCCCAGTTGGCTTAGAAACAACAGTCGTGGGAATCCTCAAGATATGTAATATTTCAGGTCGATGGACGGACACATACATACATACATACATACATACATTCTACTTTAACTACTTTTTACAATTTACACGAAAAGAATAGAAAACCTTATAGAATCAAAATTTATCCTTAACATTTATGATCCATTCAATTTTAACTAGAGAGAGAGAGAGAGAGAGAGAGAGAGAGAGAGAGAGAGAGAGAATCTTAGGTCTTATTCCGCGAGTCAACATGTTGAGTTCCCAACCCACACTCGGCTTCCTACGGGATGACATCACGCAAGCTGCCGTGGAGGAGAGCCAGAGAGGAGAGAGGGTGGTGCAGGTGTGGTGGAGGGAGGCGGGCAAGGAATTAACTTTTTTTTCTCTCTCTTTCTCTCTCTCATCGCGTCACTGACCTCACTAAAGAGGAAAAAAAAAAAATGGAAGAGAAAAGAATGGTGTCTGTCTGCTGGGGTGAAGTGTGAACGCCGCGGCAAGTCTTCCCTGGTGGCTGGCTATGAGAGGCGGGGGTGCTGCAGGGTGAGGCGAGGGGCGGGAACCAACGGAAATTGTCTGAATACTGACTGGGTGTTGTGTTCATAGGTGCATGCTGCGTACACACACACACACACACACACACACACACACACACACACTCTCTCTCTCTCTCTCTCTCTCTCTCTCTCTCTCTCTCTCTCTCTCTGTGTGTGTGTGTGTGTAACGCTTCGGCCTTTCATAAGGAATTACTTACCAAGGCCACAGAGATTAGTCAGTTGTCATGGATGTCTATTTTTTCCCTTTTCTTTTCACTAAACTATCTCTAGAATCATGCAAATACCTCCGAAAGCCTCAAAAACTATACTGACCAGACTTGACCCTGAATATAAGTAGTTGAGAAGCGCTGGAGAATGCAAAACCATAAAGGGAAGAGATAGAAGGAAGTTGACGTGATACTCCTCTTTGTGATCATGTATTGCTTGCCTGCTAGGGAGCGTGTGACGTCAGTGTTGGAGGAGGATGGTAAAGAGAGTGGAGGCGTGAGGTGTTAAGACATGCAGGCAGGGAGGAAGGTAGGGCTAGGGGCGCTAGCATGACGTCATGCTTCTCCGCCTCTTCTCTCCTCTTCCATATGAGTGTGCACGAACTGAGAGCCTGTGAGGGTAGGCGTCTGTAAGGTTTGTAATGAGTTAGTTTTACCACCTTTTTTCCTCATTGTGTATAATTCCTACTCTTATTATCTCTTTGTTTTGTAAGTAACGTGGTGCAACTCAGGTGGCTCGTTATTCGGATGTCCGCCCACGAAGATACAGTATGACCTGGTTATCTCATTTGATCACGTTCACAACAGAGATGTCTTTGTGCACACATTTATGTATGTACGCAATAAACAGAGAGGCTGTGACCTCTCTGTCCTACACTAGTGGAAAGATAGCGGTCATGCTCTCCTGCCTGTGTGTGGGGGGGGGGGAATGCTTGGCGACATTTCGTACGAAGGATAAATGTTAATATGTGTGGTAACAAATACAATGATAGTAATAGTAGTAGTAGTAGTAATATGATAGCAGTAGTATGTAGTGGTAGTAGTAGTAGTAGTAATTGTTGTTGCTATAGCATTTTGCTCCAGAAGCAGCAGCAACAACAAATGCCACTATGACAACAATAACAACAACAGTAGAGCAACAACAGCAGGAATGTCGGGTAGGGAGAGCGGAGGAAGCAGACAAAGGGGGGTTGTAAAAATGAGAACAGCCATTTCTTCTTTGTACCTTTCCTCCTTCCCTCTGTCCTACATTCTGCCCTTCCCTTTCCTTCCTCCTATACTGTGTCCGTTTTTCTCCCCTCCCTTTCATATTTCTATGTCTCTCCTCACGTGTTCCAGGGAGGGAGCGGACATGCAGCAGACCTTGGTGGGCGGGCGGGTGGGCGGGCGGGCGTACGAGTAGGTGTGGGTGGAGCAGGAAGCACACTACACTAACTCGCCCTCCCAGCCTTCTCAACATGATTTAATTCCTCCTCACATTGCTTACTCTTTCTTACTCTTCCGTTGACTTTTCCTGTTAACTCATTTTCATGGTAACTCATTTTCGTCTCCCTAGGATACGTGCTTGCCCTCACGACTGAGAACCCACGCCCACCATCCACCGGTCACGTAAAACAGCTTTCATTATGTCCCATCTTTCGCAACCCTGTATAGTTGCCGCTGACAGGCCCTTCCAGAAAGCTTTGTCGTTGCGTAGGTTCAGCTCCGCTTCCTGCAAGAGTGAGTCCGACACACTAAAGTGGGTTTCTCCTGGGAAGGGAATACGGGTACACTTGGGGTTGGTGCACCAGAGTGAACGACAGATTTTCATGCTGATTTATTTGAAAATTATTGCATGTCTTGCGTTCATGAAGGTACAGGTAAACTGCGCCTAGTGACAGATATCAGATGTAATGGAGGGACATCAGGTGATTGTATAAGTGATGTGACTGTGACATCACTTCAAATATGAGTAAGGATGATTATTTTCTGAAAGATATGTCAAAGGTCTTTTGCTCTGACTTTAATATTTTCTTATATCAAAGTGCACTGTTTGATGTCAGTTTCCTGGATTTCTCATATTTATTGGGTAAATCTCGTTATATCTTTGTCTATTTCACTAATTACCAAGTCCTTTTGCGTGAGGTTCTTGTCTTCTTCCTGATGAAGGATTTTGTTATTCCTTATTCTCTATTCATTACAAAAAAAAAAAAAAAAAAAATACGCATATAACTTGAATTGGAGATGGAGCCTCTCTCTCTCTCTCTCTCTCTCTCTCTCTCTCTCTCTCTCTCTCTCTCTCTCTCTCTCTCTCTCTCTCTCTCTCTCTCTCTCTCTCTCTCTCTCTCTCTCTCATCATTATTTACCATGTGACCAAGTCGTGCATGTGACCTTGGGGTTTTCTCTATTTATTCATGTACTTAATCTCCTCGAGTAATTTTTTTCGTGAATTGTTTCGTTTAGTTCACCGAGGAATTGCAAAGAGTTAACTACTTTACTCTACATTAAGTATACTTAGTGTGGCGACAGAAAACCTACAGTTAAAAATAAATAAATAAATCGCGACTGCTATGCTTGATTCGTGTGGGTAATGTGCTGTGTAGAGAAGGTGGAAATAGTGTGTGGAAGGATTGAGTCCTGGCAGAGCGCGAGATGTGGCTACTCTGTGTATCTGGCGTATCAGAAGACACTCAATCCTCTACTCACAGCACTGCGCATTGGTGTCAGTGTTGTCATCTACCCCTAAAGCGAGGCAGGCTGTTGATAAGACATTAATGTAACCAAGTCTTCTATTTTTATCGCGGTTTCCTGTCAAGAGGCGAGAATGATACTTAACTTAAACCTCGACTCATATAAACACTACACCATACTGATAATGTGAGTCCAAATGTTACCGAAATAGTTTTAACCCGGCGACTGCTGCGTGTGTTGCTCTGATTTTAATTATCAAAAGTGAAGCTACAGACTCTACAGGGCTTGAGCTTCTCCATCATTTCTCTCCTTGTCCGTGTTGAATTTCAGTTACACTGTGAAATTGTGCTGGATCACAAAATCAACCCTTTGACACGTGACTCTTCTTCATACTTGATTAGATAAGCTGGTGAAAGTTTAGAGTTTAACTACGCAAAGGCATCACCGAAAGTATCTCGTTGCTCAAGGCCTTTCTGCTTCCTCTGGTTTCTATTTTATTCATCTCACTAATATGATTATCTTCAACATTGATAATGATATATCAAGCAATATCTTCAACCTTCAATCGCTTTCACTAGTAAACTTTCTAACTTACCTCTTGCTTCTTTTTTCCTTTCAACAAGTCGAAACATTTCAAAAGAGGAATATCAAGATACCACAAAAACTAAAGTGATCAAGTCTTTTAATTCTCCTGTATTTTTAAGGTGACTCAGGGGAAGGAGGCTGCATTATGAAAAACAGGATACATGTCTTTGGTTGGAACTGTAAACCTAAAACCCAAACGTAGAATAGTACATTAGTAACATCATGTAGGTTACGTAGATCAGATAGCATGTCTTACTTGCACTGCCCGGCCAAAGGAGGAGACGTAACAGTGGACAGTGTGGTTATGTAAAGCAGCTAAGTTTGTTTGTTTCAAGATGAATGTGACTCTCTTCTGGGCGGCATTCCAATAGTAAATTGTTTGGCTGCCACTACATGTAGATGGGAAGACCCAGGCTAAAGAGAACGACCTGGTTATATCCGGCAAAGGGTGTGTGTGTGTGTGTGTGTGTGTGTGTGTGTGTGTGTGTGTGTGTGTGTGAATTGATCATGTTTCTTTTTTCAGATATTGCTTATGCTTTATGATCCTCTCTCTCTCTCTCTCTCTCTCTCTCTCTCTCTCTCTCTCTCTCTCTCTCTCTCTCTTAGCTTTGACTTTTATTCTTATTTCCCTACAAGATTTTTCTTTCGTCTGCACTTTAGGATTTATTTCATACTCGTTGTTTTTATAGAAAGCAAATTTTTCCTCCTTTTTTTTTTTCCAAATCTCTGTAACTGGTTTCCGACTTAATGAGACAAGCGCGTCACTGATACGTTCGTAAGCTTCACAACGATCCCCAGTCTCTGAAACCACTTAACATGATGCTTACAACGCCGGGCTTTCTTGTTTTATATAGAGATAACTAGTCGGGTTCTCATGAATATTTCTTTCTTATAGATGGTGTAGCGTTAAACTAGAATCATCAATACGTCAATAATTTCCTCTAGTGCATGTTTAAAGTGGTTGAGATTAGACGCCAAAGCTTTGGAGGCAGACACTTCAAAAACAAGGTCGAACATCATCTCGATGGACGTGGTTTAGTTTCCATGCACCGAGGCTCAGAGAGACGCACGCACCATCCTCTTTGCTTGATTTCCTGTATCCTCAAAAACTACAACACTTCTTTGGACTGTTCGACCTGCGTTTATTAATTGCCATGTGACTCAGGACAATATTCTTCTACGGAGCACCTCCACCATATTAAGAGTTGCTGTTGAGGCTAAATGGAATTTTAAGTGTGTTTTTACAATTGTAGTAAATGAACAAGATTTTTGCATTATTAACAGAACACTTTTGAGAACCTTCGCACAATCATTATATTAAAAAGCTTTGTTGAACTTATACGAGTTCTTCTTTACCGTAACAGAATAACATGAGTTTTACATTATTAAATGGATAAGCATTCTTGGGAACCCGGTTGATTATCTCTGTGGCCCTCGAAAGTAGTCGTACCGATAAAGCAAAGTGTTTCTGAATATGACCCTGAGGAGGCGATAGCGTTGAATTTTAAAGAACTATACCTGTCACAACTTTTTCTTCTTCTTCTGGCAACCAACATCCGATAATTCATTGTTGTATGCACTATTACCGTCAGTGTTTTTTCGACATAACTAAATATGTTATGACAGACTTGTAGAACTTCCTAACGTATCCTCATAAATAATAAAAAAAAAAAACATTGAGGAACATTTAAGATCACGACGGTAACGAAGTGCATAGCGAGAAAGCATACAGTATCGCTTATCAAAAGAAAAAATATCTTTGCATAAGTGAGACGGATGATACTATTCTGTAATGTAACTGCGGCATAAAGGATGAATGGATGGTTGGACGGATGGATGGATGGATGCATGGATGGACGGGTGGGTGGATGGCAATGTGGTCTGGTTGATGTTGCTGATCCGTGCACCATGGCCTTGTTCTGTGAGTGTGTTATCCTGTTCATCCAGCCCCTGAGGTCCCTCTGCTCTGATAACACTTAAAGCGCTGCTATTTATCACGTTCATCTGACTCAACACCACTTCCAACATCTCCTCCTCCTCCTCCTCCTCCTCCTCCTCCTCCTCCTCCTCCTCCTCCTCCTCCTCCTCCTCCTCCTCCTCCTCCTCCTCTTCTTCTTCCTCCTCCATACAACATACATAGTTATGTAATGTTATTAGAATACTACTGCTACTGCCATCACCACCACTACCACCATCACCACCACCACTAGCAAGATCATCTATAACAATTCTTACTATTACTATTACCTAAATCATTAACATCAACAACAACGGCCCTTATCAATATGAGCGCAACCACCATCACCACCGCCACCACCAATAGCAACAACAACAACAACAGCATTGCCACGACCACCACCACCACCACCATTACCACCACTACCTATTCATCTTTCACCACCACCGCCACAAGCAACATCATCACTCTCCTCACCACCGTCTAGCCAATTTACCCACAGCTCCTCAACCTTGTCCTCTTCATGTCTTCGCTGTCCTTCATCTTTTCATGGGTTTTGAGTCGTGTCAGCATCGAACTCTTAAAGTGGACATATCAGTGTTTCACCCAGTCGGACCCTCGAACGGAAGCGACTCAGATATTCACCCCACCTACAGCCAATGACGTCACGAGCTATAATACTTCATGACGTCAGTGCTGCCCCCCTTGCGCTGCCTCAACCTGTAACCACTCCCCTCTGACTTTCAAAACAGCGACCTGCATCCATTCTAGCCATATGTGTTAGGCGAACTTGATAGATTAGTTTATCTGCCTCTTTTCCTTTAATTTTAAGATAGTTCGTAGTGTTATGATGGATAAGTCGTGTCTCATTCTTCCCTTGTGAGTGGTATGTGATGGGCGATCGTTAGAGGGAGCGTGCTTTGCCTGATGATGGGCGGATGAGAGGAAGAGTGGCTTAACCATCACGTCAATCAGAATGTACTGCTACACATGGGATGGCTTCAGCTAAGTACACCAGTTGCGTGCAAAGTAGTGTACGTTGATTAGGGAGATGAGGAGGTGTGTTGGTTATCAAACTGTGCATGTATATCACAAACACTTAAACTCGGAGAAGAATAATTGAAGTTGTAAAGTCTACCGGTGATAAAGGTTAGGAACATGAAACAAAAGCGTGTTCTGATTCGAGATAGACTCTATAAATCACTTCCCGTATAGACAAGAGGGTCATATGCTGGACACGTGATTGACAGTTATGCCCGCCTGATCCATGAAGAAGGCAGACTTTTAACCCACATCGTACCTCGTGTTAAAAATGACAATAACTACCCAGCCCAATGACGTTCGAGGGATAAGCCTTTGCAACGGCTCCCTCCGCTCATCGGTAGAAATCTTTGAAACCTGAGTGGGCTGCGAATCTCCGTCTGTTAGGTAATAGGCAGGGAAAAGATAAAGGTAAGAATTAAAGAAAAATATGTTAACGTATCTCTATCTTTTCCACGGAGTTCTTTAAGTCTTCTGATCTGCTGGGAATCTTCTTACAAAACTTACTGACAGAATAATATAAGGAAACCAGAAGAAAAACGCAGAACACCGCGGAAGTGAATATGGCACCACTGAGAAAAGCAAGCAGTGCGGTCTTAATCACGCGATTACGTTTAGTCTTATCTCTCGCATACTCCCTCAAGCACAATATTGTTCGTTGGTTGAGGTAGGTCATCAGCACGTCAGGGAGGGGCCAGGGTGTCTTCACGTACAGTATATGCTCGGCAAGGACAGTGTTTGGTGTTTGCCAAGGTCAACTCCCACCCCTCACGCACCAGCCACTCATCGCGCACTCTGCCACATCACACCCCTGTCGCGTACACAGACATGCTCTCTCATGCTCTTCGGGATTTTCTTTTCTTTTCTTTCTTTCTTCCGAATGTGTACAGCTAAATAAATGTTGTATTCTTTCATAACATATCTCTCTCTCTCTCTCTCTCTCTCTCTCTCTCTCTCTCTCTCTCTCTCTCTCTCTCTCACCGCCACCTGTTCGTCCTTGTCATGCTAAGCTTTGAACTCACGTCCCTGCGCTGTCGATCATGATAATATATTCTTAACACTGACTTTCGGTTGTGTATGCCTTGCCACTCAGCACTGCATGGATTGACTTGCCAAGAATAAGTATGTTTAATCTTGCTTGTGTTTGGGAATGATGATGATGGCATGTCTTGTTTGCTCTTAAATCTGCGTGCTCTCTCTCTCTCTCTCTCTCTCTCTCTCTCTCTCTCTCTCTCTCTCTCTCTCTCAAAGAATGTAGCGTGCCTAACCATGATTGTTGTGAAATGCGCGGCTGTAGCAAACTGACAGGTGGTGGAAGGGCGAGGGCGGGAAGAGGAGGTGCGTGTGGCTGGTCCATTGTGGGTGCGCTACACAAAAAATAGGAGATTATGGAAGCCAGGATTGTCAAGGTTTCTAGAGGATATTTTTAAAGAATGTTGTATAATCACTCTCGCTGCCAATCATCCTCCTAGACCAGCGTAGTTTGCCTCGTGACCGACAAAAAAATGGTAAGGAAAGAATAAAGATAAAGTAAGATTATGAAATGAATAAGCGAATGAAAGTACCAGTTATTCAGCAGGCACCAGCAAGTAAACATATACATACATTGAGCGACGAGCTAAACATTTTTCCTTTTGTCGTAAGTCTAATTTCATTTTGAAATTACACACTAATTTTCTGCCACTCTTAAAACAATTTAGAATTTCAACAAATTATAAATATTTCATACAATTCTAAACTGTAAACACTTTTAAATGTTACAAATGCGGATTGAAATTACAAAAAAGTAAAAGAATACATCTTGATTTTTTTTCTTAGTTAGACTTAACGAATTTACAAGTAAATGTTTACTTGAAGCCATAAGCAGAAATTTCCTTGAAAATTTATTATAAGCAATTCAAGGCAAGCCTCATTGTCTGACCAAGTGCGTGTGTGACCTGCTTTCCTGACAATCTCATTCTTGCCTTGAGGTTTGTGGGGCAGGAAAACAAAATAAAATAATTTATCACGTGGATCTATTCTGAGAGGCGGACATCAAAAGAGCATTGCTGTCGCTTCATGCCTCGCCATGAGGTGTCCACGTGCTCTGCTGCTGATGCTCAGCGGGCTTTGGATGAAACTCTTCTCTATGTCCGCGCTTTCCCTCACCCGTCATCTGAAGGGGCTTGACTGGGTGCAAGCGTTGACATTTCCGAGGCGCGACGCTAAACAGGCACTTAGTGAAAGGTAAATGACCCCAGGAAGTATTTTAGCTTAGAGACCACCATAAACATCAAAATCTCTTCCTCCTCTTTACTCTGGCACCTGTTTGCCACCAACACTGTCACCTGAGTAGATTACGTATTTTATGTAGAGGTTCTGTGAGTGACATCAGAGTTCTTTCTCCTTTTTTAAGTAACATGTGCTCACCCTCAACACTCATGACCTATATTCGTGAAATGTAGGCTCGTTATTTTCAAGCTTTTGTTCTCTCTCTCTCTCTCTCTCTCTCTCTCTCTCTCTCTCTCTCTCTCTCTCTCTCTCTCTCTCTTGAGATACATTTTTAAAGGTCCAGAGATTATTGCCGAGCTTTGTATTTGTTGTGCGTGTTTTTTTTTTTCCCATAACTGATGGAATCTTTTTAATTATCTCTAAAATCATGAAATCTTCAGTCATTTCAAGTGCGATCTGTTAAGATTAGTTGTGAACACCGAAACGTTTACGAATGTGGACAATAGATATGATGATAGAATACTTATTCATCAGCCAACATGTATTGTCTATCGAATTTTGTTGATGTGATACATATATGTATGGAGTTCATCAGTACTCGCAGTCCTTCTTCGGTGGCTGTGGAGAATGCAGAAAGTTATGCGCTATAAATAGAGCAGCTGCGCATAGATGCGTAGTTGAGGTAGGGACCTTGGAGGCTCCTTCACTCTCAACTTCAAGTGAGAGATGGGCCGCCGGTGCTCATCGCCCCTTGCGTCATGTTATACACAAACACAAGAGGTCCAGGCTACGCACGGCGGGAAATGCAACATCTCTGGTGGTGTCACGAATTGTATAGATTGCCGGATTGTCGGAATTGCCGGTGAAAATAGCTGAAAGAGGAGAAGGCTCCACGAAGCGGCACACTTCAGACAGGAAGAGGATAACCATAGGGCCTAAGCTATGATTCTCTCTCTCTCTCTCTCTCTCTCTCCTGTAATTCAGCTGTAAAATTCTTGCATGTCACTTGGCAGTTGGCAGGCTGCTGTTGTTAAAGCATTTCACTGATGAGCGAGCAGTTCCTGCAAGGGGATGAGGGTGTATGGCGTGTCCATGAGCTCAGCCCATACACATACGCTGAAACGCTCGGCCTGTATGCGAGGATGTTGCTAGCGACCATGCGTCCAGCGCGTGATATTTTGGGCGCTGGTTGGTTGTATTATACAAACAAATGCCTATAAGCATAGATCTTTGCTTAGGTCTCTCTCTCTCTCTCTCTCTCTCTCTCTCTCTCTCTCTCTCTCTCTCTCTCTCTATCTATCTATCTATCTATCTATCTATCTATCTATATATATATATATATATATATATATATATATATATATATATATATATATATATATATATATATATATCATTGTGTGTGTGTGTAAGAGAGAGAGAGAGAGAGAGAGGGCTGCTGGTGGCAGGCACGGCGAGATGGTACGGAAGCGTTGTGTTGCCGGGCAGAGCGAGGCACTGCGCAGTTGTAGGCGTGGCGTGGCGTGACTAGCCAGGTGGAGGCAGTGGTGGTGGTACCAGCCAGCCTCCGAGTTTCCTTCTGCGGCGGTGCTCGAGATGAGAGAACTCTTTAAAGTTCCTCAACAGTAACACTTGTATATTTGGTGGGATGTAGAGGAATGATGCGGCGCCGTAATGCGTGTTGACATTTAATCAGTGCTTAATACCCGTCTACATAGTTTTAGTAATAGTGGTAGTAGTAGTAGTAGTAGTAGTAGTAGTAGTAGAAATAGTAATTAACTTTTTTTTCACCTCGGTTGCCTGCTGGTCACCCAGCCAGTCTTCCCCATTACGGAGCGAGCCCAGAGCTCATAGACCGATCTTCGGGTAGGACGGAGACCACAACACACTCATCACACTGGGAAAGCGAGGCCACAACCCCTCGCGTTACATCCCGTACCTATTTACTGCTAGGTGAACAGGGGCCACACATTAAGAGGCTTGCCCATTTGCCTCGCCGCCCCGGGACTCGAACCCGGCCCTCTCGATTGTGAGAGGGTGGTGGTGGCGGTGGTGGCGGTGGTGGTGGTGGTGGTAGTGGTAGTAGTAGTAGTAGTAGCAGTAGCAGCAGCAGCAGCAGCAGCAGCAGCAGCAGTAGTAGTAGTAGTAGTAGTAGTAGTAGTAGTAGTAGTAGTAGTAGTAGTTGTTGTTGTTGTTGTTGTTGTTGTTGTTGTTGTTGTTGTTGTTGATGATGATGATGATGATGATGATGATGATGATGATGTTTTTGATGTTGTTGATGTTATTGTTGTTGTAATGATGGTGCTGTCTTTTATCGCTTAGGAAAGCAGCATAATGTGTCAAGTCATTCGAACTGTGATTATTTTATCATTGTTATTACGTTAGTTTATTTATTTATTTAACTTGTTAATTTATTCATCCATCCACTCATTCATTCATTCATGAAAAATAAATCGGCTTAATTTACATACACCGGCATCAGTGACAATGTTTTCAATACAAACCATCACAGTAATATGAGTTTCCTGTTGGTGTAGGTCAGTTACGTAAATGAATTTATGAATGCTAGAAAATTCGGTGACTTAAAATTATTTCAATATCGAATTTTGGGTCCTGCCAAAGATCTGCATCGCGGAAGGCAAGGAGGTGGTTTTATAAATTAGGAAATCAAGATACATTTTTTATAGCGTTAAAAAAAAAAAAAAAGGCGAGGAAACTGAACTGATACATATGAAAACTACGGCAAATGTGTCTGTTCAAGGTGACACGTAACGGATTAAAAAGATGTGCCACTCTTGAATGCTTTCTCACATTTTTGGTATATTGGCAGTGCGCCACCAGTCTCTCTTTTTCTCTCTCTCCGTTTTCTTACCTGATAGAATTTCTCTGCAGGGTGAAAAAAGTTATTACCTCAAGCAATGTATATTTATAACAGCAGCCTCTTTTAGACTAATGCGATAGGAAAGATCTATTTCAAAAAATATCATTTGATGGAGGCACTTCTTTGATGGAAGCTCGACCTTTCATTATCAAACGCAATCATAATAATCTTATATATAACATCATAATCTCCACCAAAAGACAGCATTGTATGAGGATGGAAGAGCTTGATCGCTTCGCACCCAATTACTTGATCGAATGAGGGCCTCCCAGTCCACAGGTTCCTCACTATGGTGCAGAGTTCTTCCCTCCACGCTGTCCTCACGTGCGTCCTCTCGCCCTCCAGCTGCCCTGCTACCAACACCAAAATATACCCACGCTGTGTTCAGGAATTCGTGTGAGGAAGTATACTCAGAGGAGGGAACTGTAGTGACTGAAAGTAGGAACTGGATGAAGAGTGATGCTGTCAGAGAGTGAAGCTGCAAAGAGCGTGCAGGTGGGAGCGAGTTAATACTTAAATAAAGAGAAAGAAAAATCTTGGAACAAGTTAATGAAAAATAAGTAAACGTCTTGTTTTCATCATGATCTCTTTTTCATACTTTCGCACCATGACCATGGCCATTTCTGGAGTTGAAATTTGGTTAAGATAGATTGAGAAGACCGGAAGAGGCACAGCTGGAGCGTGAGAGATGCCTCAGGCGTCACTTTCACCTGAGGCAACGGCCACCTGTTCTAGCTCAAGTAAGAGGAAAGTCGGGTGATTCTTACAGATATCTGTATGTGTCAACCAATCACTCAATTCGGTGTTTTTTACACAATGCTAGTTAGGTAGTTAAATGTATGAAATTATATAGTCGACATGATTTATCTGCGAGTGGTATTTCATTTTCTTATTACGGAAACAAAATATGAATGACAGACCTCCCCTCTCCTTCATGGAATGGACCAGCCCCGATGACGTCAGGAGTGACGTCACTATGTACACGTGGACAGTATGTGGTCAATAGAGGCCAAAGTGGCGAGTTCAGGGAACTTGCCCCACTGCTCCAACACGTGAGCCTTGCACTTTGTGTCCGTTGAAAGATCAATGATTGTTCGGCACCTGTTAGTGTTATGCGAGATACTTCACTCCAGTGACCGCGCCTGTTGCGAGTAAGAGAACATGAGGGGCGTGTTAACCTGTGTGCGTGCGGCTGCTAACCTTCACCACCTGTTAATCGTGGACACCCTCTCCTTAGCAGGGTATCCTCTTTCCGTTCTTACCCTCCCGCCCTCCCTCTGCATCCTCCGAGCTCCCTCCTCTCTTTTGCACTTCTTGCACACCGCCTCCTTGTCCCACATCCCAAGGTACTTCACGCACCGCAGCTCTCTGCAAAGCAGCATCGCCAAATAGCAAAAATAACATAGCACCAATTTGCATTTTCATAATTATAAGAAAACTTTTTTTAATCTGGAAACTGTATGCAAGAATCGGACTATATGACTGGTATGGACTTAGATATTGGCATGATAGTGAGTCAGTAGGAAGCTTTATGCGAATATTACCTATGAATGTGTGTGTGTGTGTGTGTGTGTGTGTGTGTGTGTGTGTGTGTGTGTTTTGTACAGGGACTGCCAAATCCCTGAGTTCATGTAGTTTTCCTGTGTGATTTCATTTTTTCACGTAACTGCCCTTGACAACATTTCCTCGAAGGATGACCCAGTCATATTTGTACTGGTTGTCGGTTCGTACTGGCTCAAGCTGGTGTGGATGCTCAGCAGACCACGTGTCTCGGAATGCACGGTGGCAATGGTGCGCGGTTTGAGGCAAGAGATTCCTGCCCAGCAACTGTCTGCGTCCTGACGGCGCGAGGAACGGAAGCAGGCTATTGATCGCTGTCTGCACGTGCACCGCGATGCCCAGCCACTTTGTTCACCCAGAGCTACCTAGAGAAGTTCACTTCCTCTGCTCATTCCTGAGATTACTTCGCTGATCCGTCTCTAGATCTAGAACACCACCACCATCATCACCACCAGCAACATCAATACCAATAGCTTCGTAAAATTGTGGCAAAATTGTAGTGTTAAACTTTGATCAAATGAGAAAATACGGAAATGTTTTAGTTAGCGGTAAAATGGGTCAGCAAACGTGCTTTATGTTACAAGACAAACGCTGCCAGTTGCTTGCCTCGTAGACTTGTCAGGCTCTCCACTCCACTCTCGATGACTTCTGTTCTTCATTAACTTCTCATTTTCTCATCCAATTCCATCTTTCGTTTGTTGATAATGTTGATGTTATGAGCAGCAGCAGCAACAGCAGCAGCAGCAGCAGCAGTAGTAGTAGTAGTAGTAGTAGTAGTAGTAGTAGTAGCAGCAGTAGTAGTAATATTATTATAATAATAATAATTATTATTATTATTATTATTAGTAGTAGTAGTAGTAGTAGTAGTAGTAGTAGTAGTAGTTGTAGTTGTTGTTGTTGTTGTTGTTGTTGTTGTTGTTGTTGTTGAATGTGTAGCACACCCCGTAATTTCTGTTTTGTTCTGTCAAGGAAAGTGTTTTATTTATTCATTTACTTATTTATTTCATGTCCCATACAAATCATTAGTTATGTTCTCTCTTTTACTTCTCTCATTAATAGTTCAGAATCCTTATTACGGTCACTAGAATCACAGAGACGCCGCTGAAGAGACTTACAGCTTTCAATGGATCTTGCGCTTTGGTAGAAAGTAATTCTTTTTCATTTAATACTCGTCCTGCCATCCTCAGACTCCTATATATACTGCGGTGATCGGGCTGTCCCAGAGAGAAAACGTTGAAAGAGATGGTTGCTCGTTATCGACTTTACACATTAGCTTAACGATCCGAGTTGACCTTTTATTCAGGAACCAAACATCGATCATTGCACGTATTTTCCCCAATTACTCATCACAGGTATAGAACGTTTAAGTTTCATCCCATGACTTGGTGACATTTTCCCTATGACTTTATCCCCGAGACTTGTTTCCTCAAGAACATTTTTTTTCTTTCCTTTTTTTGCGGATTTCTTTTTTCGCTCCGTCCTTGACTTTATTACCATGACCCCTTTCTTCCCACGGGCATTCTTCATTCCACCGGTCCCCTTTTACCTTCATTTACCGATCTTCGTTATCTAACTCAACGTAAAACATTAACAACAATGGTTTTTGGTCAGTAATTCGTTATTATAACCCGATACTCTGAAATACGAGCCAGCGTTGGGAAAAATGCCTTCAGGAGATTATATCCGAGGAGTGAGCGGGGAACACTACATCGTAAAAAAACAATCGCTCAGTCCCAACCGTCTATGCTTAGGCACTGTCTTTCTAAGAAGTCAAGTGATCTGCTGTACTCATTTCCACAGTGTTTTGTGCATTCCCTCTGTGTCAAGTCATCTCATCTACTGGTGAGCTCCATAGAAAACCGGACTGTAGATTCTTATCAGAGAACGCAAGATTGTGGAAAGGCTCAGAACACAGTGGAAGGAAATGTATTGCGTCACTTGACATCTGACCACGACTATGCGTATTGATTTTGTGTATTTGCTTAACGTGTCCAAGTTTACCTTCTTCCACCATATAAGGTACCATTGATTTTCATCGGTTTTTCTTCTGGGATAAAGTAAAGTAGCTTTGTTGCCATAAATTTCACACTATATATTAAACTGTAGGATAACATAATAATAATATGTGAAGCATGGGCGGTCGAGTCGGAGCTCTCTGACAGAAGAATTTGAGAATTAATTAAAACTTAGCAAGTAAAGACAAACTATTCAAATAAAAAGAAATAAAGAACTTATTAAGAAATATTACCTATAGTTGGGAAACAATAGGATGCAATACATTTTTAAAACATTTTGTAGTGCGATGTTGTATGAGTGTTACGTCTTTTCTGGATCGTAACGAAGACGAATTGATCAAATGAAAGATTGTGACTGCGGTATATTTTCTTCGCAAACTTGTTTTAAAGATATTACGATTATTGAACGTACTTGTAATACTCAGTATAAGACGGTGAAGCTGTGAGGATTGTCGACAAAAACGGGTTTCTTTGTTTATTAAGTGATTCTCTTTAGCTATTCCCGTACTGTTAAATGGTTGACTTATTCCTTAGATGGCCTTAATGAAAGTTTCTTGATTAGATTTATATCGTTAATCTCTCTCTCTCTCTCTCTCTCTCTCTCTCTCTCTCTCTCTCTCTCTCTCTCTCTCTCTCTCTCTCTCTCTCTCTCTCTCTCTTCTTTAGCTAGATCCTTTCAAGAAGAATGGAGATCATGAAGTGTTGAGGAGCGGAAAGGTAAAGCGCGTTGCATGGACCGTGGTTGCCTTTAGTTTTCTCCGTGCTCCACCCTCAGCTCGGCATTAACAGCAACTGTTCACTAATGTTGCATCTTCGCTACAAGCCAGCGTGATTAGTTATGTGCATCATTTCAATCACTGGAATGTACAAGAAACGTAAGTGAGTAATCTTGAACACACGAACACCATCCCAGCAGTTTTCTTTGTGTTCCATCTCCTTTAGGCGTATTGGGACAAGAAGGTTGCCGGGACTCTGGTAACTCTCTGTGGGCATGTCATCTTTAAATGAAAGGGATTGATGTCCTCACATCCTGCTTTGATCCATAAGAGACCCAGAAATCGGTACAATTTTTATTTGACCAACGACACTGACGCTCCTTGGAGAACCTGTGCATGCCATCTTAGCTCAGTAACCTGTGCAGAGCGTGTTGCTGCCCTTTCGCCCTCTCTTGTGTGCGTCACCCCTGTCCAAGCCTGTGAGGCCCTGTCACTGTCAAGACCCGCCTTCCACCACCACCACAACTATCCCGGGTCACTGACTCACCAGGCTCACCTCTCTGCCCTAGCTACATAGTGTGTCGCCCCCTCTGTTGTTGTTGTTGTTGTTGTTATTGTTGTTGTCGTTATCCTCCTCCTCCTCCTCTTCTTCTTCTTCTTCTTCTTCTTCTTCTTCTCTTCTCTTCTCTTCTCTTCTCTTCTCTTCTCTTCTCTTCTCTTCTCTTCTCTTCTCTTCTCTCTCTCTCTCTCTCTCTCTCTCTCTCTCTCTCTCTCTCTCTCTCTCTCTCTCTCTCTCATTATGACGTGGAGAGAGAGAGAGAGAGAGAGAGAGAGAGAGAGAGAGAGAGAGATGTGTGTGTGTATCGAAAACCAATTCAAATTTATCTAAACCTACCACAACTAGTATTAATTTATATAGAAATGCTCATGGAAGTACCCTGCATCCTTTTCCTTAACCATCGGCGTAACCTGAGTTTTCTTTCCTTTAAAGCAGCCGTGATGCAGGAAAAAAAGTGCAGGGATTACAAACATTTACAGCACGTGACTATTCCCTGTCGCCTTTCAGGAGTGTGGGGTCGGATGTCTGTTGGTTCGCTGCGGGAGATGCAAGGAAAGCACAAAGCGCACGAAAAAAAAAAAAAAAAAAATCTTTAGTGTATAATAATACGTACTTATAAATATTTAAATGTCTTAATTCTGAATCGGCGCTTAGTAGTAGATGCACTGAAGTTGATATGATGCTCGCTTTATGAGATTACTTTTGTCTTGCCTCCTACTCAAGAATCCTTACGAAAAAAAAAATAATGGTAATAAATAAAACTATTTTGGCATCTTTTGTAATTTCTCTTATATTTAGTACTATAACAAGATTTAGAATTTCACATCGTCTTTTCTGCTGCTTCACAAAGGCAACACACATTCTGCAAAAAAGTGGTCGTGATTTGGGCGACTGAAGTACCCAGCAGGGGTGTTGCCGGGAGCTCCCCTTGCTGGGATGGATGGATGGATGATGTGCAGCTTCGCACGTAACTCTCTTGAGGGTGCTGCATGCCGTATTTTGTGTATTTAAGGACAAACCTCCAACTTGGCCATGAGTGACCAGAAGTTATCTGAATTTTCATTCTTTTATTTCTCTCATGCAAAGTTTCCTTTTATATTCTCAAAGTCGTTTTCGTGGAGGAAGAACAGAAAAAGAAAGTTTTTGTTTGATTTAGATTATGTATATTTCTTAGTCTCTTCACATTTTTTTTTTTTTTTTTTTATATAATGACAGATTGCACAAACTTGGCAGTGCATATGGCGGCCTGGTTTTTGTCAAGTGTCAAACGAACAAGCCGCTGCATCGCATCAGTAAGGAAATGTATCACTGACACGAGTCCATTAGATCTTCAATGGTCAGGACTTCTTGTCAGCATGGCAACAGCCAGTACTCTGTTTATAGAAGAAATTTGTTTTTATGGAAGATGAATAATTCATTGGCGTAGATGCAGGAAGCGCATATTGTTGTAATAGGAGTGTAACAACTGGTCTTGTGTTCCACAGCATATGCCTGCATCACGAAGTACAAGATCCACAAAGCCCGCCGTGGCATAGCGCAGTTTAGCATTTTCTTTTCTTTTTTTCAGTTTTACCTTTACATTATAAACTGGTAAAGATGGAGAGACCTTTGATCATGTGCTGATTAGCTTTCTCACAGCGAGTAGGTATTAGTTTTTATCTATCATGATTTGTAAGATTAATCAAAAAGATCTTTACCGTATACCATGGTACAGGACATCTTGGCTTCTGCTTTCATTTCTAACGTTACTTAATCAAAGTCGGCGAAGGCGTTGGGACGTTGATCTTGCGTTGCTAAGCTGTATGGTCAGTACTTAGGTTCCCTATCTGTGACCTTGATGGTTATGGGGCTATTCTCTCAAATTCTGGGGCATGGTCACTGCATTATCTAGGTTACTACATTTACGCTTCCTTGTGTTGCCTTGGTAAGGGAAATAATCTGCTGCCATGAGTGTTTCACAGCATGTTTTAAGTTTCACTGAAGAACAACACTTTTTTTCTACTACTTCTTCATCTCAAAAAAGAAATAGAGAGAGAGAGAGAGAGAGAGAGAGAGATATTAGTCATATAGTCAGGCGATAACATCTCACTATGGTTAATGGCATATGGCATGACGATGAGGTTTTCACATTTCACAGTCTCAGTATAAGTTATGTGTCTCGGGTCACGTCCGCACCGCCTCCTCCCTTCGCACTGCACCCTCCAACCTTGAAGTGAACCTTGCTTTCTCTTCCTCACTTTACAGAGCGACGAGCTGCCTGGTACCATCAATGTACCTCCAAAGTATGGAACATCGGTAGATTATAAATATTCTTGTTCATCTACGGCATAAGTCTGTTCTTCCACACTTTCAGCAATATTTACTCTGACGATGATAGATAGTAATCATTCAAACACAACCACCACCATTACTACTTCTACTACTACTACTACTACTACTACTACTACTACTACTTTTTTTTCTCTTTCTCACAGTAAGTATAACGGTCAGGCGCTGCTCGTTCCGATCTTTGAAGACGCCCCTTCCTCACACGTGGTAGTTGGTTGTATCCAGTGATTCCCTTTGATAGCAAGTTTGTTGGCACAGCTTTTCGCGACTATCATTTTGCCCTGTTGCACGCATAGGATAGATGCAACATGAGTGGAAGAACATATGTGCGTTCCATGTTGTTTACAAGAGTGGAGAGAATTTTGTCAAATTTCGTGTAACCATTTATGCGCGAACGAGCAAATTTTTAACTGCGTTTTCAGGTCGGATCTTGTCATTTTATCATTCACAGGCATCGTGATACATTCATTAACATGTTGATATCCTTATACTTCATGCAAGTCATATTAACCTTTCTTTACGAAGCCCTGAGTTACTGAGTGGTTACGGGCTGTGGTTGCAGCTAATGCCACTGTGTGAAAGTCCTATTTTGAAACTTAAGTTGTGGCAGCTGAATGCGCTAACTAGCAATTACCAAAGTAGTTGTCAGTTGTGGAAGACCTTATTGTTGTGCCGAAAAATTGCTGCAATTGATTGCTTTTACTAGTTGCCTTGGTAGTGGTTTAATATTTAGCTCAGGCATCATCTTGTGCTTTGCTTGAGTTTAGCGCAGTTAGCTCGTAAAACTAATGCTTCGTCATCTCACCAAATTATTTGGTGTACGCAAATGTGTAGGATCACTAAAGCACAACGACCATAGAAACCTTCACCAACTGTTAGTGGAACGTGGCTACAGGAGCACCTATGAATTTTTCCTTCTTTGATTGTGTAAGCGCGCAACCTGCTGCTGTTGCTGCTGGTGTTTCATCCTTCTCAGTAATTTCTGATTTCATCATCAGTCGTAATGATGAAGCGTGAAAATTTCATATGCTCAGTGTGTGTGTGTGTGTGTGTGTGTGTGTGTGTGTGTGTGTGTGTGTGTGTGTGTATGTGAAATCATGCTGCAGGCTAGGTTAGGTTAGGTGGGCGCTTTGGTCAATGAAGAGTTATGGAAGTGCTTCTTTTTATTCCATCAGTTGTTGACTGCTAAATGTGTTTACTTAGCGATAACTTTTTGTTTTATAATGTATGTTATGATTAAAGATCAATGAAAAAAAGAGAAAAAAAAAAAGAAAGTTCGGGATTTTTGGAAGAGCAATACGCAATGCACCCCCACGTAGCATGTGTGTGCGTCACCTGGGGCAAACATGTCGTAAGTTGGCCAGGCATGATGCTACAGTATTAGTTGGAATGGGTGAACACCATTACTTTCACCCTCCACGCACTATCACCACCGTCATCAGTAGCACTGTTGCCTGCACAGTAAGCCGTCATTTTCAACCTTATTTTCATGGCAACAAAGCTTATACACTGTATCCTACCGAACATAGTTGCTGTGGGATTCTCCTCCGTTATAATTGCATGATATGTTGATGGTTTATTTAACACAGTAATATTTGTCGTCACAATTTAAGGTACGTACCTACAAAGTGCGAAAACCTTCCTGGCAAGATTGCTTTACCTCTACCGTGGCGCAATCACCGCCAGGTCGCTATTCAGAACTGAATGAGTCATGTTGGACATTACACATTTCCTGTACACAGATGTTCCGCTAAAGAAGTATGCAACTCAAATATCTAAGAATCCTCACAGGAGAGATACAAGAAATTTCTACCTACTCGTAGAAACAAATTAACAACCAGAGTGGCAGTAAGTGGACGGCATGGCCTGGGACAGAGCTGATGAAGTCATGGCTTTCCGGTTTTTTATGTCATCATCGATTACTTTGAGCAATTTGACTTACCTTGCACATATCCACCCGAGTGATGACTTTACAGAAGTGGATATACATACATATGTGGAATCATTAGCTCTAGTCTCGGTCAATGTATATTTTTGTAGAAACCCTTTGTATAAATTATATTTAACTTTTTGGACACGACAGTCGCTAATTTGTCTCCGAGCTGAGTAAAATTAACAGAAAATTCCCAATATAGAAATGTGATTAATTCTGCCACCCACTAGTGCAGCAAAAAGTAGATGTGGACATCTACAGTTTCGGTCAAGTTTTTGCTGCCCCAATGAAGCCATGCAACAATTAGGTTTTATCGATTTTTGGGTAAAATTCTCTCTCTCTCTCTCTCTCTCTCTCTCTCTCTCTCTCTCTCTCAGAACATAACACATAAAAACAATCGTGTGAACCAGCCAGGTATGAAGCTTCAAACTTTCAGGAACACTTGATTCGCGTTATTGTTTGGATGCTTGTACTGTATATTCCAGTAACATGGTTTACTGTCTCTACTGTAGTGAATTATATTGATGTGAACTCATTTTGTATGGTAAATCACAGTTTTATGTGCTACATCGACAGATGTATTTCTGGATAAGTTATTTGAATCATATCTCAAATCGTTATGGCGCACCTCAATCCTCATAGAAGTTCATAGAAGTCTCCTACAAACTCTACTTATATTTTAGCAGTGAAACGGTGTCTTATTTATGATTGTACGAATACATTTTATTATGTTTCTTCTATAGTACTTCGAAGATTTAGGTATTTTATCCCCAATGGTTTAGTTTGAATGCATTGATGTGATACGGAAAAAAAATCGGTCCTCTCTGAGGAAGACATATCTGAATCGAATCACAACCGAATCGTTTTAGGAAAGGATTCCGATCAAATTTTGTTTCCAGTTTACTATTCAACCCTCTTGTCAGAATGATTCTTAGTGCTTATAGTTTTATCTCATTTATTGGCTACTGCAGTACCCAATGACTAGAACGTCGCCATTTCTGTAGGGAATCCGGAGGAGAGTGCAAGTGACATTGATTAGGTACGACGGAGAAATCAAGATTGGGGTATGGATGTTCATATTATAGAAAGTATTACTTGTTAGTTATACCCAAGTGAGTGGAACGTCGCCATTTCTATAGAGGATCTTGAGGTGAGTGGATATCTGTGCAGTGACATACCGGTCAAATACGGCGGAAAATACAAGGTTGGAGTACTTACAGATGTTCATATTATAGGAGGTATAGGTTACAATTATATTATTTTAAGGACGGTTATCATCAAGCTAGACTGAAAGAGAACGAGAGGAAATGCTCGTGTCCTCACCACGCTTGTTTATAGGGAAAAATACAATTAGCCGGTGACATGGCGGTTGCTTCTCGTGTACCGCTAAACTTTTCTCCATGTAGGCGGGAAACCGACCAAAGGCAACGAAAATGCTGTTATAAGAACTAAGGTGCTGGAGTGCCGGTCCCCGAGCAAGATATGGGTAGCCTGAAATGTGATGCAGTGAGCTCACCACTAGGAGGAGCACGGCAAGGAGAGATGCTGCATGCCTTCCTGAATACAAGCGGCGGATGAAGTGAGGGAAGGTGGAGGTTATTGATAGAAGGGAGGGATTATGTTGTGATAGGAGTAGAGACAGGGTGGCATGACAGCAGTGACTTGTGAAGGAGGCAGGGTAGTTATAGCAGAGGTAGACAAGCAAAAGAAAAGGAGTCCTATGCTCTGTGACAGTGGTGGAGAGCCGGGGGAATGATGAGGATAACAAGAAACTTTGAGGCAGTGGCTAACTTGAAGGAGAGAGGAGGACAAAAATGGGTTATAATGGATGATCAAAATGGACACACAGGGTTAATGGGGGGGAGACAGTGAAACGAAATGGGCAGCTAATCCTAGATTTTGCTGCCGACCTGGGAATGAGGATCAAGAACTGGGAGTTGGAAAATCCTGTGAAATGGAGAGAGAAGTGAGTTGGCAATAGATTACATCATGGTGAATGAACAGGTAGAACAACAGGAATGTAGGATATGGAAAATGAAGTAATTGATATTTCAGACCCCTTCATAATAGGCATTACCTGTGGGAAGACCAGGAGATGTACAGAAGACAGGAATGAAGTGTAGAAAACTGGAAAGTGAAGTGGGACTTAATGAAAGTAAACTGGGTGAAGTACTGCAGAGATATGAAAGAAATCCTGCCAGGTGAGAAAGAGGAGGTAGGAAGAACACTAAGTGAACGGGAGTGTGACTTCAAGCAGAACATAGGGTGCCAGCAAAGATGACAATGGATATAAAGAAGATAAAGATAGGGAAAACCAGACTGAAAGGAGGGTGGGATGAGGCTAAGGCACTAGGAGACAGGAAGAGAAAATAGAAAACAAAGGAACTTAGCTAGATTGGCAAAATTATGAGGAAGGTATGAAATAGAATGAGCAAAGCCATGGGATAGGTATATAGATGCAAAGAAAGCACTGGCAATCATCAGAAGTATGATTGAGAAGTGGAAGGGAGAACAGGCAGTGATCTGTAACAATATTCCACAGAGAGAAATAGAAAAATAAGCATTGAGATGCCATACGGAGAAACCTGGGTGGGTCAGCAATACTCAAGGTGAAACTGAAGGTAAATGGCAAGGATACAAGCAGCGAGGAGGAAGTGGTGGCCATAGTGGAGCAGTATTGGTGCAGGATGATTTGATAGGAGGAGGAGGAAGAAACAGAAAATGTGTACAGTAATAAATCTCGGGGGATGTAAGATATTGAGATAGAGGAGCAAAACAGTTCTAGCAGTGAGAGCTATCATGATAAGGAAAGCAGGTGGGACAGATGGCATTATAGGTGAGTTATAGGTGGGGAACATTAAGACAGGCACTAACTGGGCTGTTCAAGAAAATACTAGAGATTGGGGAGGTGCCTCAGGATTGGGACAGGACTAGGATCACACTTAAACACAAAGGAGGAAGGCCAAGGGAGGACACTGGTAATTACAGACCCATATTAGTTTTTGTATGGGTGATAAATAAATTGAGTCTTGAATGGAAGAAAATATGGTCCTTGGAGAACAGAGTAGTTTTAGGCAGAGTAGAGGCAGTCTGGGGAATGTATAGGTATGAATATTTTGAAAGAAATGACAAGCTAGGGAAGGAGCTGTATTTGATTTTCTTAGATGAAGAAAAGACTTACTATAGGGTAGACAGGAACAAACTGTTGACATTAGTTGCACACAGAGGGGGAGACAGGAAGGTAGTGCTGGTAATTAGAAAGATAGATGAGGAAAATGAGGTGAAGTTCATGATATAAGATATTAGTATACTATACAAGTTAGATGAAACAATATTGGAGTGCATCAGGGATATGTGATGTCACCAACCTTATTTAATATCTGCATGGAGGAGTTAATAGCAAGAATTAGGATGACAGAGAAGGGTGTAAAAGTTGGGGATAGGAGATTAGTATGTTTAGCCTATACTGATACTGATGACAGAACAAATGACAGAGAGGAAGCAGGACATGGAGGAGTTGCTGCAGGTAGCCAGCATATATGGACGAGAGTGGGATGTTAGGTACAGTGACAGGAAATGCAAGGTGATGGAGTTCAATAGTCAGGTATATGGAGAGTGGGTATTAGGCAACAGAATATTAAAGGTGGCAGGCAGAGATGGAAACAAAGACCATATTAAAATAGTACAAATGGAAGGAGAGACCTGAGGCACTCCATTGGCATATAGGAGACTCCGGTGGTAAGCTGTTAGTGAAGGCAAGAACAGGAATGCCTAAGGTGAAAGCTAGGAACAGGGACAAGCTTATGCATGGATGTAACAGTCGTAGAGGAGAGGGAGACTAGAGAGCATTTCCTTATTGACTGTTAGATATGAAGAGAGACAGGTTAATAGGCTACATAACAGTAATTATAGTGAGTTTAGAAGATGATGGTGGTGTCCTCACGGTGCTAGGCCTTTATCAAGGGAGGAATTAGAGAGAAAAAGAGAGGATAGTAAGTGCAATGAAAGAGTTCCTGGTACAGGCATGGAGGAAATGCAGTATCTCAGGTGTATAGATAATGTTTCCTGTGTTGGACTCATTGCTTTCCTTCTACAGATAGTGGAAAGACCAGAACACATTGAAGGGAAGAAGGACCTATCAAACTATACAAAGCGGAAGAGGTAACAAGAATTGTGAGAAGTGTTAAGGTCTATCCACACCAGGAAACATAGTTTTGGAAACAGCTTGCAAACTGGGTAAATATTGACTGGAACAAAAAACTAGTATTGTTCATTGCCTCAAAAATTCAGTTCTTCCATCTATCAACTTGACACAACCTTTCAGACAACTATCCCTTCTTCATCAATGACAGTTTTCTGACATTTTCAGTCACTGGTTTACAAAGAAAATTTTTCTGTAACTTAAGAATAATACTATCCCTTCCACTCTCATGTTAGTTTTTTTCTAATTTGTATTTCATGGTCAAGTGAAACATTCATAAATAAATGATTGTATAAAATAAGCTTTTCAGAATTTATAATAGCTAACTAAAGTTCATATAGTATATTCTTTTCTGAAACTTGAGCTTTGGCATAAGTGTTATTTGGCTAAGACATCCCAAGGTAGTTAATAGTTAATGTAGTAAGTCATATTGGTATAACATAGAAAAATGTATTTTATTAGTCTTCAAGTAATACATCAAACAATTACATCAATCTGAGATTCTTGCTTCAAGAATATATTTTTATAGAACTTTTACAGCAGCATGTACAGCTTCTTTACCATCACTTTAAATCTCTCTCTCTCTCTCTCTCTCTCTCTCTCTCTCTCTCTCTCTCTCTCTCTCTCTCTCTCTCTCTCTCTCTCTCCTCTCCCATTTCCCCACTCCCCTATCCCCACCTCTCCTTCCCTCCCACCCACCCTCTTTCCCTCCCCCTCCATCCCTCTCTTTCTCACAATTAAGGCAGCTTTACACTTGCCAATTTGTGACTGAAATCTTATGTAGGTAGAGTTTCCGACTCATCCCTTCTAGTTGGAGTGTCACACTGGAAAGTATCGACTAGTTGGCGCCTTGGCGGGAGGTGAATGTAAACAATCCGCTATCTGCCAAGATGTCTTCCTCCAGTGATGATGCTGAAGCTGTGGTTGCCCTTCTTTTGGCATACCGGGAGAGTCAACAGAAAAGAAAATGCTTGTGGATGTGTCCCTGGCTAAGTAGAAGGAAAGAAAGAAGTGTCTATCACACACTAATCTTAGAAGATTTTGCACAATTGTGATCAAATTAAATCCTGATAAGTCTTCCATCCTCACCTCCAACAACACTCCGCATTGAAGGAAACAGTTTTTGTAGAGTGACCGCTATTTCGTCAAACGATTATTTGTGCAATCTTTTTTACTGTAATTATTTTCAAAGCTTAATCTGTGACGTCACAAATCGGCTAACAAGAGCAACTTGTTGGTCTTGTTTTGCGACTGCTTTCTCCAGTCAATAGCCACTGATTTTGAGTTGGAAACTCTACCTACGTAAAATTTCAGTCACAAAATGGCATAAGTCAACCTACCTTTACATGATGATTATCAGAAATTGCATTGTCACATCTAAGTTGTGAATTGCTTTTTTAATGATAGTATATTTTTATGTACAAATAATAATGTACTGCTTTACTTATAAATCTGCCAATAATCCAATACTTCCAATGTCTCTTTACACAAACTACATATAGATTAACAGGATTATGATTGATTTTTCAATGCCAAGTAATTCTGCATTTTTAGTGATCATATAATGTTGACAAAATGAATGCATGGATATTAATTATAAGTAAATTCTCTCTCTCTCTCTCTCTCTCTCTCTCTCTCTCTCTCTCTCTCTCTCTCTCTCTCTCTCTCTCTCTCTCTCTCTCTCTCTCTCATAACTACACACCACTAACAAAATTATTGTGTATTTATTTCACTCTGCATTTCAACTAAAAGGAACACACAACTTAAGAACCAGATACTGTATGTTCTAAAATAAGCAGTGTAATCTAAGAAGGATAACCAAATATTATAGCTCTTATAAGTCCTAGACCATCACGCGTTCTCTCTCTGCCGAAACTAAATGTTACAGAGTCCAGATGAAGTTGAGGTGAGATGTGAAAGAGAGGATATCTTCCTACTTTGTTTAGCACCACTACGATTTTATATGTTTTATTAGGTGTAATCATAATTGGCCTATTAAATATGACTTCAACAGAGCTATTCCAAGGCACACGTGCAGTGAAGTGTGTGTAAGTGAGTCTGCAGCCATCGGAGTCTTGAAGAAAGGCGTATATTAATTCTGAATATTCTGAATAACTCATAGGAAATGTCAAATGCTCTGGTACATTTTCAGAAAGAATTTGAGTTGGCACATGCATACCATGGATGTAAATGTTACTGCTCACAGAAAATGATAAAGAACAATCCACTAACTGTTCATTCAGCAAGACATCTGCCATTTCTCCAGCACACTCGCACCACTGACGGACTTTTGGTCTTTCCATATAATTTGATTCCACGTTTCGAGGAGGTGTGAGAAGCTTTTGTCGACTTTTGCACGTTTTACAAATAGTTGACGGAAGAGGTGCTACTCCAGGGGAAGAAATGTTCATCAGTAAAGAATAGCTCTCCTCTTTCGTAAGAAGTCCAGACATAGCTGGTCCATTGGCAAATTCAGATGGCTTGAGAGTCAAAAACCTGTAATAACAATAAAGTGCAAGGAATTAATACAACTATTGAACACACATTCTTGTCTCTAAAGACGTAAATAAGAAGTACCAAATTCTAGCTGCAAAATGTACTATATATACAGGGTATCCCATCTGTTAAGGTACATACTTTGGGATTTGATAATTGAAGTAATTTTAAGTTGAAAATAGTCTATACACAACTTGAAGATTATTTTACATGAAATTAATGTGTAAGTAGTGCATTACAGGAGCCACTTGTCTGTATCTTCAGTGTGCAGGTCCATGGCACACTGAGTGCACTTTCTGCATCCCCATCAAGTGGCTTCCCTGTGGCCAGATCCACAGGTAAGCAGATCTCACATCTAGACATCAGCTGAGCAGGTGTGTACCTCACTGCCTCATGCTTGGTGGAGCAGTACAACATAAGAGCGTACAGCAGCCAGTCATCCCAGTCCTTCTGATCAGCCAACTGACTTGCCAGTGTGGCATTATACTACTACACCATCCTGTCGTTCTGATAGTGCAGGGGCGTAGTGCAGGTTTTCATCACTCCCAAAATTGCAGGTTTTCATCACTCCTGAAACCCCTGCAACTCAAACTCTCGTCCCTGGTTTGAGTGAGCTCACCCAGCACTCCATAGCATGTGAACACCTGCATGATGAGAAATTCTGCCACCATCTCCATGGGTGACCCAACTTGATACCGCTACAGAGGAGCGTGTGTCTTCTTGTCAGGACCCTGCTCGGCCACACACATGGTAGGCATGGCACCACTTGTCCTGCCATAGGCTGATCTAATACACCTATTGGTGCAGCCAACCCAGCATCCTCTTCACACTAACATGGCCACTGGTGTTGCCCCCATGTGCCTCCCTCAGTAGTTCTTTCTAGCTCACATGCAGAACCACTGTTCTTCCTGGTATGTACCAAGTGCCAATTTAAGTACACACTGCTCCAGCTACAGTCTCCCACTACTCCATCAGGTACATGGTGGAGGGGGTCTCTGGTGACACCTGCTTCCACCATGGCCATGCCCCATTAGCCTCTGGCCACCAATCACAAGGGCCAAATCAGGATCCCTCCACTGTACACTGGCTTCCTGTGCATCTATGGAGACCTGCACATGCTGGCACTGAATATCAGGCTCTTTGCAGCAGCACGAGGCACAACCAGGCTCACAGGGATGTTAGCTGAGGCTGTCAGCATTATTATGCACCCATCAAGTGAGGTGCCCAATTATTTTGCAAACTATCCCTTTGACTTCTTTAGTGTGTTGAGCCAGTGAAAGGCAGAGTGGTCAGTCCACACAGTTAATTCTTCTCCAAAAAGGTTGTGGTAGAAACACTCCAGATATGCACTACCTATCTTGCTTAGCAGGTGCCACTCACAACAAAGATTGCTTGATGGGGTGACTATCTCTTGTATAAATAGTGTGCTTTGCTAGGAATTGCAGGCCAGGTCCAAGTCACCATGGGTGAAGACATTAGCATACTAATCCAACAGCCACCACTGGTCTGACAATGCTCCTCTGTGCTTTCATTGCAGGTACCTCACTCATTCTCACTCTGGGAGATGTTACCTGAGGCAGTAGCATTGCAGGTGTGGGCAGGTGAACATCCTCTCTTTCCTGCCAGCAGAAAATTCCTTCATCTCCCTGGTGAGACACTTGGTCCTGCTTTTCACTTCTCTAACCTTGATTCTTGCCTCCGAGGATCACGGATACTTCTTCACCACACGTCCTCAATTTTCACTCTTGGAGATCTGCACATGCTCCAAAGCGTGCAAGAAAGTTGATCCCCAGCAGGCATGGGTCTTCCAGGATAGCGATGAAAACAGGCATCAGCCCCAATACACGTCCTCTATTGACATTCACCATCATTGGGTGCTGTTTGACTACATGTTCAATGACACCACACAGTCTCTGCAGAACTTATGACCATTGTACACATCTATCTAGTCTTCTTTCACAAACATTCACTCTGAGCCAGTGTCCACCATTAACTGAACAGTGCTAGCCACTCGCATGACCACGAAAGCTGTTTTGAGATAACAGTTTATTCCGGGTAGGAGTGTGCAGTACCCCAGCTGAGGCATCATCACCCCATCATTTAGCCTATCTGTTTCCCAATATCTTACCTCCTTGGGATTCTGACTGCAGCTCCAACATTAAGGGCAAAAGACCCTTGTGATCAGTGTTCCTTAGTGACCAGGACCTGGGGGTCTGGCCACACTGCTGCATCTTGAGACAACTCCATCAGTTTTTATAACCCTTCTAACTTAGCACTTTGTACAAGGGCCTTATCTGTTCTTGTATGAAGTACTCTTTGCATGTTTGAGGGGATTTCACTCATACAGTTTTATTAGATAGGATGGAATGAAAAGCTTTTCGTCTCAACTTCCCTCTTCTGACTGACTGACTCTTCAGCCTCTTTTTCACCGCTGAAATGTTGCATCTATCTTTTTTCGCTATTTTAATGCTAACTGCATGCTTTCCCTCCTCCTCCTTGCTGCACAAGGCTTTCTTCTTCTCATCCCTATTCTGTCTTCTCTAATACAAGAGTTAACCAGCACACTCAATCATTCATATCTTTCACTGATAAACTGTGGAACTCCCTCCCTGCTTCTGTATTTCCATCCTACAACTTGAAGTCAAGAGGAAGGCTTCAAGACATTTGTCTGTCTTTCTGCTAGTTCTCTACCAGTCTTTTAGGAACTTGCATTTTTCATATATATCATTATTATATAATATTATTATCATCATCTTGAGCCCCACTTCACCACATGCCTAGCAAGCTCCTCTGAAGCCACCAGAACTCTCCTGCTGGCAGTTGGCCTTGCTGGTTTTTGTACACCTGATGAGGCAGGGTGTCTGTTCCTAATGCACGACAGGATAATGCTGAGTTGTGGTTCTCAGGAAGACTTCCATCTCAAAGGCACACATTGATGCCTCCTGCACATCTCTTGGGTGGGCATGCTTCATAAATAAGTGCAGATGTGTCTTGAAGGGCATCTATAAAGCAGTCCCTGACCTGAAGACTTGCCATGTCTTCCTGTGCCATTGGGTATACCTAGTTAACTGGGTCTACCCAACTCCTGTGCCAACTGTGTAAGACGTTTGCCTGTGCCGCTCACTGCACCTTAGAGAATCGCCCTCTGCACCTTGGCTTGCTGGAGGTGGCCAAAGTAGCACTGCATGACTTCCACCACATCCCTGCATGATCTCCTCTGGACTGGTATCATTTGGCCCAGAACATTCACTCCTTGGCCACATAGGCAGGCCACATATCTACAGGGTCCACTTCTCACTCCAACTATGGATGTCCGCCAGCATTTTAAACTGGGCCTGGTAAGTCTCCCAGAGTACAGGCAACCCCCACTTAACGAAGGTTCACACAACGAAATTTTGCGCACAACGATTTCACTTTACTATCATCTGCTTGTTTAACGAACACCAAACTCGGTTTAACGAAGTTTTATCTAGGTAATTTTTTCCAAGATTGAAATCCCCGCTGTATCATGCAAGCCGAAAGGCTTTTGAATACACCAGCGCCTCTCGTGGACAACACGCTCACCACTCACTCCCCGTGTTCAAAACAATAACAGCATCAGCAGCAGCTTGTCTTCCCTCACTCAACTTACCACCAAAATGCCCTCCAATATTGCCTAGTGTTGCTAAGAAGACCAGGAAGTCTCTTACTCTTGAAGTGAAGCTGGATATTATTCACAGACAGGAGAAAGGCGAGAAAACTAATAGCATTGCTCGCCACCATCTTGACTTCATCTACTGTCTCTACTATGTTCAAGTCAGCAGACTCTATTAACCCCATCGTTACCGACCCGTCAACCTTATGTAAACAAGACATTTCGCTGCCGAACCGACTGCCCACGCACTCCTCCGCATCGTCCGTGCGGTAGTTTTCAGCTTCTCACATACACCTTGTTCACACTATATTATTTATTTTTATGTTTTCTATCAGAGGAACCCCACAACATGTCATTTGAGTAAAAAAAAATATGCAGCACGTGTGTTAGTCCAGAGACACAGAGCAGCAATCACATCTTTCCCCATGAATAACTGAAAACAGTCTGGATCACTCATAGCACTAGCTTCATGATGTAGAATAATACTAGGATGTACATTAGGAAAATCAGTGTTACTTGTAAGTAGAGGGTTAGGTCTGGTGTCAGAGAATGGGTCTGAAAGAGGTGTGAAATCTGTTTGTCTACTAGCAGCTGTGGGGGGTGAGGCAGGAGGGCTGCATGACAGGCCACTGCTGGCGGACAACGTCTCAATACTCTCGTCGCCGCTGCTAGCATCACTCTCTACATCACTGATAGCTTCAGGATCAAACAAAGTATCATCACCTTCCATTGAGACATCAGACACCTCAAATTCACTTTTGTCCCACCATCATATTCATCTTCACTGTCAGTTGTAGAGATATCCATAATTGCGAAGTAAATCCACGCGTGCTACCACAAAAAAACTTCAGGCAGCACTGAACAGAAGCTAGAGAATATCGCATTGCGGCACTCGACAAGCATGTGTTGCCATACATAGGTCAGAAAATATGATGTATAAAAAAAATATATAATATGATGATTGGTCTTCACAAATTACGTCACAGCACTGACAATAACTCATTGGTCAAAGTTTATTAAGTTTCAAACCGTCCCACGAATGGCTGCAGCCTTATGTTTGTAAACACAGACACTTGCCACCACGTGGGTAGAAATAACCCAGAAATCGAGGCCTTGAGAGCCCTCAATACACACAGCTTATAACCGTGGTATGTGCGTGTCACGGGGAGCACCTTCGGTTCCTGGCGCGTGAACTCAGCCGTGACACACACGTGTCACAAAACACACATCCGGTACTGAAGGGGTTAAGAAGGCTGGTGAGATCATATCTTCCTTGCAAGCTAAAAGAACCACCTGAACTCATGACTCTACAATGGATAAAATGGAAAGCTTTGTGGAAAATTATTAAGAAGGCTGGTGAGATCATATCTTCCTTGCAAGCTAAAAGAACCACCTGAAATCATGACTCTACAATGGATAAAATGGAAAGCCTTGTGGAAATGTGGTACATAAGTTTTGTACGCGATACAATGATGCGCACTTTGTTTACATTCCACAGGTTGAGGTTTAGTGTCTTTCCCGTTTTACTCTCCCTCCCTTCATAAATTTAAGATCATCAACATTACAAAGTTACGTACATACATACATTAGTGTACATTATAATGACTAAATTAAACTGCCTAAATGTTTAACTTCATCATTTTTACTTTCATTAAACCTTTCACTGTACTAAGATGCACTCTCGCTTTGTTTACTCTCAATGGAAGTTCAAGTCAGGGGTTAAACTTGTTATAATTGGTTTACTTAACTAAGTTTCGCTTAATGAAGGGTTTTTTAGGAACGTAACCCCTTCGTTAAGCGGGGGTTGCCTGCATCCTGCTGTCAAACTGCTGGCTTCCTCCATTTGAGGCCAATTCTTGGCAATGAAGACAGCAAACAACCCCTGCTATTCTCCTCACTACTAGAAGGCAAGGGAGGATGAAGAAAGGCAGAGTTACATTGAAGCACAGGGATGTAACATGAAGCCCACACTGGTCTCCAGACGTCCTCTCTATTTCTTGTTGCCACATTGTGTTATCACATCTTATCTTCCGCCTGAGATCAGTTGCATCCTCCTTCTGGACAGTTCCTCCATTAAATACAGTTTACTACACACATTTGAAGCTGAATTTACCTGAATATCTAAACCTGTGGAGTAACAGACATGAATGTCACAAAGAGAATAAAGAACATATTGAACAAGGTACCAAAAGCACATTGTGTTGCTTACCTCACCATACCAAAGCATTCACCAAGCACCTTCCGCTGATTCTCAGCATTCACCTCAAGAGATTGCCGCCCACATTCTTGAACAGCCCAGTTTAGCAAGGCATCCCAAAGCACCAACTCTGATACTGTATTAGAAATGAAAACAAGGAATTATTTATCAGTGAATTTAATATAGCACCAACCTACCAAAATATCAGGCCATTTATTCCTTCAACTTTTCTCTACTAATACAAGTTTTCCAACTAGAAAATATGTATATCAACTAAAAGTCAAGATAAAATAGTTATATTAATATTAGTCTAGATAGAACATTATAGTTTTAATGTTTTTAATTTTATCATTCCAGTACCAAATGGACAATGAGAAAACCAAGAAAGTATTCTGCACTCTAAGAGATTGGCTGCCTGAGGGAGTCTAAACAGTGTCAAGCCTACAAGAGCAGCTGCATTGTAGGAAGCTGGCTGCCTGAGGGAGTCTGAATGTCAAGCCTACAAGAACAGCTGCATTGCAGGAAGTTGGCTGCCAGAGGGAGTCAATGTCAAGCCTACAAGAGCAGCTTGGGATATACTTACATGTTTTTTTTTTTTTTTTTTTTAAACCACCAAACTTGAGAATAAATCCATAGTGCAGAACAAATCAACCTCATCACAAAGTAAACGCTTAAAAATTAGCTATTATCATGTACAGTATGATAAAAACTGAATATCTGCAGTTCATCTTTGATCTATAGCATACTGATTTTTACTGTTCCTCCATCATTATTCAATTAAAGAGCACCTGGAAACTTCACGTCTGCAACCTGGTCAAGTCTGCGACCTACAAACTACACCTTCTCCGGCGACTCAAGACCCTGGGAACCCCCGTTGGTGAGCTAGCAGGAGTGTATTCTTGCTTTATCCTGCTGAAGCTCACATATGCATCCCCTGCATGGTCTAGCTCACTGATCCCCTCACCCAGCGCCCCCAACTGGAGACAGTACAAAAACGGGCATGTCGGCTGATCTTGGGTAGCAACTATACCAGCTACCAAGACGCCCTGAAGCTCAACACCCTGCAGGACCGCCACAAACTACTCTTGGAACAGATGGGCTGCCGGCTGCTGCACCACCCCCGCCACCACCACCTCCCCACTGCACCGCGTCCTCGTACCTCGGTGAGGCACGCCAACACACTCGTGCCCATCAGAGCCAGAACTGACCGCTACAAAAAGAGTCCTGTGCCAGCCATGGTACAGGCAATAAACACACTAACAAACTGCATTCGTTTATTCTTGTATAATATTAAGTTATTCTTGTATAATATTTAGTGTTTGTTTTGTTTTCCAGTTTGTACAAATACATCCAACCCTTTCCTGTAAATTTTCAGCCTTTGGGCTGCAATGTCTAATAAACTGTATTATTATTATTATTATTATTATTATTATTATTACACACACACATCCATCCCCACACACACACACACACATCCATCCCCCACACACACACACACACACACACACACACACACACACACACAGGACACAAGGCCAGCACACACACACACACACACACACACACACACACACACACACACACACACACACACACACACACACACACACACACACACACACACACACACACACACACACACACACACACACACACACACACACACACACACACACACACACACACACACACACACACACACACACACACACACACACACACACACACACACACACACACACACACACACACACACACACACACACACACACACACACACACACACACACACACACACACACACACACACACACACACACACACACACACACACACACACACACACACACACACACACACACACACACACACACACACACACACACACACACACACACACACACACACACACACACACACACACACACACACACACACACACACACACACACACACACACACACACACACACACACACACACACACACACACACACACACACACACACACACACACACACACACACACACACACACCACACATACACACACACACACACACACACACACACACACACCCCCAAACACCCCCACCCACAGGCACCCACACACACACCCACAAGTGGTGAAGAATAGATGGACAGACTTCTTGGAGAAAAATGACATACTTTGAGAGTGTCAATTTGGTTTTAGAAAAGGGCGTTCATGCACGACAAACCTGATATGTTACTATTCGAGGGTGATAGATGTAATACAGGAATGAGATGGTTGGGCTGATGGAATATATCTGGATTTAAAAAAGGCCTCTGATAAGATACCACACCGGAGACTGATCTGGAAACTTGAAATGGTAGGAGGAGTGCATGGCAGTTTACTAAAATGGATGGAAGACTTTTTGGTAGGAAGAGAAATGAGAACAATAATTAAGGACACCATCAGAATGGGGCTTGGTGGAGAGTGGAATTCCACAGGGATCAGTGTTGGCACCAGTAATGTTTGCAGTCTACATAAATGACATGGTGGATGGGGTGTCCAGTTATGTGAGCCTATTTGCAGACGATGCAAAATTGTTAAGAAAAGTGAGATGTGACAAAGATTGCGAACTACTCCAGGAAGACTTGGACAGAATATGGAAATGGAGCTGTACATGGCAAATGGAGTTCAACACGACAAAATGCAAGAAATTAGAGTTTGGCAAGAGTGAAAGAAGAATCAGGAGTATGTACAAGATAGGAAATGAAGACATAAAACCAGTCATGAAGAAAAAGACCTTGGGGTGACAATTACCAATGACCTATCGCCAGAGAGACATATAAACAAAATAATTGGAGAAGTATTGAACTTATTGAGGAACATAAGAGTGGCGTTCAGATATTTAGATGAAGAAATGATGAAGAAAATAATTACTGCAATGATAAGACCAAGGCTTGAATATGCAACAATACAGTGGGCTCCGAACTTAAAGAAACACATAAGGAAACTAGAGAAAGTACAGAGGGCTGCAACAAAAATGGTGCCTGACTTAAGAGATTTGACTTATGAAGACAGACTGAACAGAATGCAACTTCCGACCCTGGAAAACAGAAGAGAAAGGGGAGACCTGATAGCAATATACAGAGTGATGATTGGCATGGAAAAAATGGATAGGGAAGATCTGTGTATGTGGAATGAAAGAATGTCGAGAGGGCATGGGAAAAAACTAAAATGGCCACTTATAGGAGAGATGTGAAAAAATATAGCTTCCCTCATAGAAGGGTGGAAGCATGGAATAGTTTAGACGTGGAAGTGGTCAACGCAAGGAATATTCATGATTTTAAGAAAAAGCTGGATATTAGTAGATATGGAGACGGGACAGTACGAGCATAGCTCTTTTCCCGTATGTTACAATTAGGTAAATACAATTAGGTAAATACACACACACCACACACACACACACAGAGAGATATGGAGAATGAGGGTAAAGTAGGAGGAAGAGATGTGTGTGTGGGGGGGGGGGTGTCCTCTAAAGGAAATATACAACAATCTATACTACTCACCATTAAGATTCTCTTGCTTAAGAATTGTTCTCAGAGTAGAGAGACCCATTTCCTCAAAAGATGGATCCTTTAACACTTCATCTGTTCTCTTCTCAATAATCTGAGGAAATAAGACTCTTATTCAAATTACTTTTTGACTGCAACCAGGACAGACTGACATCGGAAAACAGAGCTGAAATTAAGATTAGAATGTGTGAAGGGAATGAAATCAATCAGGGATTAAAGGAGGAGATACAAGAAATAAAGAAACAAAATGATGTACTAAAAGCCACATGTCAAGACTGAAAACTTCTTAAAGAGCTTACTGGTAAAAGCACAGGATGGGATGAGGACAGGGTAGAAGGTGGATAGGGTGAAAACAAACTGAAGGAATTATGAAATAAATGTATGGAAGCAAGAATAGGAAGAGGAAAAATTGTAATTTTCAGAGGTAGTAAAGAGAAATATTCAAGAAAACACAAATGTCGCTGTAATAGATTATTAAAGAAAAAAATATTTTACAGAGGATAAGGTGCGTTCACACGATCGAACAATGTTCGACGGACATAATTGTTACCAACTAGCAGTGGAAAGCGAAAAGGCTCGCTGATGACGTCAGAAGCGAGCACCAAGTGGTGTACCGGACACTGTCCGTGTTCGCAGCATCGAAACGTCACACACTGTCTGAATTAAATGCCTGAATTATCAACGGACATCACCTTCGAACATTGTCCACCGGTCTATGCCCTGTGAGCAGATTCGAAACGGTGGTAAACACCCTCATCTGGTACCACTGCTTGTTGCCAGATCCGCTTCCATCGTTTCACCGCTTATGACGTCATCCTGCTTCTCCTGTGATATGGTAACGATTTTGTCCGTCGAACATAGTTTGATCGTGTAAACGCACCTTAAGAGGCAAAGTTTCATGATTTTTGGGATGAAGGGAAAAAAAAAAAAATCCAAACAAGAGAACATGGAGAGAGAATAGGCCAAAACCATTATCAAACAAGTTCAAGACAGCACGTAAGAACTGGACCAGGAGGATGAGGAAGTGATCAGGGTAGGAAGATACAGTGAAGGGGGGTAGGAGACCAATGAAAGTGAGATCCCAAGCGGCAGTTGAGGAAATTACGATTAGGAAAGGGAAGTTGGCTGATGATACTGAACACAAAGATATATGGATAAAAAGAGATATGAACCAAGAGGAGAGGGAAAAGCAGAAAGTGCTAAGAAATGAAACCAAAAAAAAAAAAAAAAAAAAAAAAAAAAAATGAGAAAGTGCTAAGAAATGAAGCCAAATAAAAAAAAAATGAGAAAAGGAAGGAGATTGAGAAAAAATTTCTACGGGAGGGTTCTAGGTATGAGACCAAAGAAGTGGTACCTACGGAAGAAAGGATTTTGTTTAAGAGGCAAGAAATTAAGAGTGACTTATGCTAATATAGCATAAATTGGAAATGTTAGGAATTATTTGAAAGAGATAAAGCCAGATGTAATGTGCATCGTTGAAACAAAACTAAGAGGAGATCCATGTTATCTTTAAAGAGGATGGATATAATAGCTGGAGGAGAGACAGGAAGGACAAAGGGGGGAGGAGGAGTGCTAATAATGGTTCGTGATAATATATGTGTAGAGGATGTGCAATATGGTGAGGACAAAGTGGAAGTAATGAGAGTAACAGTGAAAACAAGAGGAATTGAAGAAGAGAAAAATCATAGTTACATATGTGCCATCTAAGACAAATACAAGGGGAACTGAAGAACAAAGATATGCAAAGAGGTGATTAAGTGCCTAATAACATGACAAGAAGAGATGGAAGAATACTTTTAGTTGGAGACTTTAAGTGTAAAGTAAACTGGAGAGAGATGGAAGTAATGATAATGCTGGACAGCGGAGCGAGGTGTTTCAGTTGACTATGGTTAATATAATGGATCAGTGGGTAGAAGAGTCAAGAAGGTACAGGGGGGAAGAACCATCATTGCTTGACCTAGTATTCACAAAGAAACCAGAGCCCCCTCCAATCAAACAATACCCGAGTCCAATGGGAAGTGATCATGTGACATAAGAGATACAAGAGGAGGATGGGATAAGTTAGAGATGACTACAAAGGAAAGAGATTAAAGTATACAAGAGCGGATTTTAAAAATTAAGGACCTTTTTTGCTGATGCTGAGTGGAGAAACATGTACCGAAAGGCAATACTGTACAAGGGAAATATGAAATATTCTTACAGAAATATAATGGAGTAAAAAAATATGTACCTTTTTATAGTTTAAGAAAAAAATGCACGCTTAGTACAATGCTAGAGGCATAGAAGCTACAAAAGGCAAAAGATAAAGCTTGAAAGAAACTCATAAAACAGAGAAATGACAATAACAAACAGCAGTACAGGGATGTGAGAAATGAACATATTAGAGTAAGGAGAGAGGAAGAAAGAAACTTTGAGAGAGATGTGGTGAATAAAAGCAAAGATGAACCCAAACTTTTCTACAAGTTTATAAATAGCAAAACGAAGAACGTAACAATAGAAAAAATAATTAAAGGAGGGAAGACACACCGAACAGAGGAAGAAATGTGTGAAATAATGAATAAGAGCTTCAAAACCATGTTCACTGCAGATGATGACTTCACAGAACTTAATAGAATATTGCATTCCCAAAGATTACAGGAAATCACAGTGCACAAGGAGGATATTGGAAGATTACTGGATAAGTTGGATGTCAGAAAAGCAATGGGGCCAGATGGTGTATCAGACTTGGTGTTAAAAGAATGTAAAGAGCAACTACCGGATCCAATTTGGGAAATAATTAAAAGTTCAATAAATGAAGGGAAAGTTCTATTAGAATGGAAGAGAGTCAACGTAATACTGATATTTCAAGGAGGAAAGGCAACTGGACCACTAAAGTGTCACTTAAAAGTGTTTTGGGGAAGTTGTGTGAAGTAATTATCAAAGAAAAAAGGGTTAAATATCTAAGAGGAACAAGTCGTATCGAATAGACGATTTGGGTTCAGGACAGGGTGGTCATTGTGTATCAAACTTAAGCTTCTACTCAAGAGTTATTGCAGGACTGGAAAACAGAGACAGATGGGTGGACACAGTATACCTGGATATAAAAAAAAGCATTTGATAAAGTCCCTCATGGAAGACTACTTTTGAAACTAGAGAACATAGGAGGACTGCGAGGAACTTTGCTAGAATGGACAAGAGATTATTTGAAGGATAGGGAGATGAGAACTGTGATTAGTGATACATACTCATATTGGGGTAAAGTAACAAGCGGAGTACCACAAGGGTCAGTGTTAGCCCAAATTATGTTTCAGATTTATGTAAATGACATTCACATTGGGGTAAACAGTTACATTAATTTATTTGCTGCATCGGGGTAAACAGTTACATTAATTTATTTGCTGATGATGCAAAGTTGTTGTTTTTTTACGGTAAGGCCTATAGTGCATGTAGGCACACTTGAAGAGTGTATGAGAAGTGCTGTTCAGCTTCCGCCCATTAGTGGCGCAGGCAATTTTATTTATAGTGGTACCCATATTAGGGTCCATATCACCACCCAAGTTCATCTTGAGTGTAACCACCTAGAACCTGGGTATCATGGTGATATGTAGGTAACTTTAAACCACTTGACAAATGGCAAAGTGTTTTAAGGCTGTACGTGGTGGGATTCGAACCTACGCATGGACGTCTGCCCGATCCCACGCTCACAATCTTATCCACTACGCCACTGCCTCCCTAAGTTGCTAAGAGTTATCAAAACTGGGGAGGACTGTCTGTTGTTACAGGAAGATATAAACAAAATCTATGAGTGGAGTAAGAAGTGGAAATTGGAGTTTAATGCCAAGAAGTGGCACATAATGGAACTAGGAAAGAGCAACTATTTGATGGGAGAGGAACAAATAATGAAGACTAAAGAGGAAAAAGATTTGGAAGTGATTATACAGGAAAATCTGAGCCCCGAAAAACACAAGCAAGATATTTGGATTATCATATAAAAGGATGACTAATATAAGAGTGGCATTAAAATACATGGCCAAAAATATGATGAAAAAAATAATCACAAGCATGATATGCAGCAGTGGTGTGGTCTCCGAGCTCTAAAGAGGATATAAGAAGATTAGAAAGGATACAGAAGATTGTTACAAAGATGGTGCCGGAACTAAAGGACCTAACATATGAAGAATGACTGAAGGAAATGGGACTACCAACCTTACAAGATAGAAGAGAATGAGGGGACCTAATAACAATGTATAAGATAGTCAGTGGCATTGAAAAGATTGACAAGGAAGACCTGGTGCTGGTGACAGAAGAAGATAGAAGGACAAGAGGACACGTAAAGATCAAGATGAGGCAGTGTGTGAAGGATATTGGAAAACACAATTTTCCACACAGAACAGTGGAGAAGTGGAATGCATTGAATAATTAAGTTGTTACAGCAAATAATGTGCATAACTTTAAGGAAAAATTAGATAAATGGAGACAAGGAGACAGGACACTGAGCCCTGCTTGAACTCTGTACAATACAACTAGGTAAATACACACACACCACTCACCCAGCTACACACACAAGAACACAAAGAATGACTAAGGTAGTAAAGGATTGTGGTTCAGAGTGGAGAAATGTTTTGAGTGGAGTACCTCAGTATTAGCTTGGGATCACGTTTCAAGTTTACATCAACAATATGACTGATGGGTTGACTTATGGGTTGAGGAAGTAAATAATTTTGTTCATAGAAGAAGATGCAAAGATTATGAAAGTAGTGAGCAATGAGAGTTACTTTAAACTGCAGAACGATTTGGATTTGATACACGAGTGAAGTAAACAGTAGGAAATGGAATTTAACACTAGTAAGTGCAAGATTTTGGAATTTAGGAGTAATGATCTACAGTTACAATTTAAGAAATAAGTTACTATGCATGGCAAAACAAGAGGACTTGGGCGTGATATTCCAGGATGATCTACCTCCAGAAATACACATAAATAATATACCTGGAGCCACATACAACCTGCTGATGAACATCAGAACAATCTTCATCCATCGGGATGAGGAATGATAATCTTTGTGACCACGAGCATTTTTTCTATGTGTATCCACGTAGAAAAATAGATAAGAAAGATCAAAAGCATATAGATTAGCTACAAGAAAGATCAAAAGCATATAAATTAGCTACAAAGATGATACCAGGCCTAGCTGAACTGATGTAACAGGAGAGATTGGAAAAATTGGAATTGCCTTCATTGGAAAAGAAAAGAGAAAGGGGATTTGATTGAAGTTTACAAAGGAATATCAGATATGGAAAGGATATATTTGTGAAAGACACAAGAATCTCAAGAGGTCATTCAAAGAAATCAAGGAAGACAAGATATGAGAGTGACATTAAGTACAGCTTTTCCTATTGCTGTATTGATATGTGGAATGCTTTGGAAAGTGATATAGTGAACACTAGGACAGTGTCCAAGTTTAAGGAAGTACTTGAAAAGAAGAGATATGGAGACAGGACTCCACAAGTGTAGCTCATTTTCCCGTATACCACAATTAGATAAATGCAACTAGGTAATACACTACACAAATCACTTTGTTTATATGGTCTTACAAACATTAATGTAATACAGCAATTCTAGTAATAAAAAATACACAAATGCATGCAAACTATCTATCCAAAACAAAAAACTCAAAGAGAAGTGCGCAAAAGATTCAATGTGGAAGACGGGGGTTGGGATCAGACACTCGGTATCAAACAGGTCAATACAAAGCATGCAAAACATATATTTACCTGCAAACATTTCCCTATTAATCTTGGTTCTTCAAACAACAGAGCAAATTCATAAGCCCGACATACATTTCCAGGGTAAAGATCTCCCCATATAAACTCGGTGCACTGTTTTACCAAGGCCGGAATCATGTACTTCTTCGCAGCATAGCATATCTCACACACTTGATCAAAAGATTTCAGGTTGATTTCATCTGTATAGATGTATCTAAAACATAAATAAAAATACATTACAAATTACTAAATTCAAGAAGGATTGATTATCAAGTAGTAATTCAAGACAGCTTTTCCATAGGAGGCCACTGGGCATAATAAAAAAATTCCATAGGAGGCCACTAGGCATAATAACAAAAAAATTTATCATGATAGCCAATAAATTAATAACGATAATCTTACTGGCAATAGTTGATACCTGATGGTTCAGTAAACTTACTGAAGTAATGCTCTAAAAGCTTCAGGCTGCACATCCAGAATTTCTATCGGCTTTTCACTTTTTTCTGGAAGTCCTCCAAAAAACATTGTTTCAAACACTGGTGATGACATGGCTAGAATCAGGCGATGCCCGTGAATAGTCTGGAAAAAAATATAATATAATAATAATAATTAATTATAATTAATTAAATTGAACCAAAAAGTATTCATTGTACAGTATTTCCATTTCAAATTATATTGTATATGTTTTACAATGTCTACTAAGAAATATAATAATTGCATTTGTATACATTACTTGGATGAAGAAATGAGGAAACCAACTGTAACAATGATTTGTCAAAAATTAGAAAATGTAACAGTGATATGGTCAGTCTAAAGAACCATATCAGAAAATTGGATATCATACAATGAGTAGCAACAAAGACGATCAAATTTGAAAGAGAGAGAGAAGAGAGAGAGAGAGAGAGAGAGAGAGAGAGAGAGAGAGAGAGAGAGAGAGAGAGAGAGAGAGAGAGAGAGAGAGAGAGAGAGAGAGAGAGAGAGAGAGACTTATTTGGTTTTCTCTACTAAATACTAAAGACAGATTGGACACAGTTGCAACATTAAATACTTTTAATGTTATATAATCAAGTTGATAGGTTGTAGATATATCAAACCTGTTCTGTCATCTGTAACTATAATAAAATCATAATTAACACAATGAACACTGGATCTACCTTACCTTCTGATTATTTTCATTGCCAACAAGGAAACTGCAATCAGACCACTGGCTAGAATTTAGGATATGATTTGCTCTGTGACTTAGGCAATTCAGTCCTGTCTGCCAGTCTGAGGAGCTTGTCCCTGCTTCAGCCATTCCTGCAAGACAGAGTAACAAATATTGATGATCTTGTGACGTAACTGTCTTATCACTACTACAGTTACTCTACCATCAAAATGAACCAAATAAAAGATACATGAACTAAGAAAAACTAACCAAAAATAAAAATACCAGAGTGGGGTGTCAAAATTACCACAATAATCACCATATAAAAAGTGACCAATAACATTGTCAAAATTTACTACAGAGATTCCTTAATTGATTAGTTTTGATTTACTATATCTAAATGAGATTAAGATACATTATAGTTAGCATGGTAGATTCAAAGAAATTAATATACCTGAAGGCCAGGAATAGAGCTGTTTCCACTAAGTTAGTACAATCCAGTGAAAATGTATTTGTATACTGATACTTTGCAAGAAGCAAGAAATAAATGAAGCAATGTGATTTAATTATTAAAACCTTTTCTGAAGTTTATTTGTACCTAAGAGACTGGGTTTCTACCTGTGAATCTCTACAAAATGAACTTAGAAGCAAAGGGTAAAGCCACAGTGAACCAATCGAGAGTAAAGACACTTGGAGTTTACCACTGAAGATCAGTTATCATTGGCAAAGTAAGGATAGAGTGCAGTGATGATTAAAAGGGAGGTGTTGAGTATAATAGCTACTGTCTTTGATCCACTAGGTAACGTTTTACCTTTCACAATCAGAGCAAGATTATTCATACATCAGTTATGGAAAACTACATGTGGCTGGAATTACACAATTCCTGAGAATATGGAAAAGAAATGGCTAAACATATATACAAATGTACATGACTGTGCAAATAAAAATCCCTAGACAAGTATGCACTGAGGGCAGAAACATATTTACACATATGGAGCTGCTGCTTATTTTGCTATAATAATAGTAATGGCAAAAGTGAAGGTAACCCCAATTAAAATGCTAATGATACCTAAATTAGAGTTGAGTTGTGGTAATGGCAGCCAGGTTACCAAAATTCATCTTAGAAGCTTATAAAGATGAACTGACAATAGTAGAAACATATCTATGCTGTGATAGTCAGATTACTATAACTTGGCTTTCCAGCAGCAAAGGCTTAACCTCTTTTGTGCAAAATAGGATAAATTAAGTGAAAGGGCTAGTACCCGAGGCCTATTTTCACTACATTCTTACAATACATAATCCTAGAGACCTGTTCACAAGAGGTATCACTATGAACAATCTGAAATAGTCCTCATTGTGATGGAGTGGGCTGTGTTAGCTACCCCACAGAGAATCTTGGCCAGAATTGCCTAGAAATTCAGAGGAAGCAATTAATGAACAAGTGGTCAAGCAGGTATAATGCCCACTGTTCCATAAAGTAAACCTACTCTGATAATGGGAGAGGTTCAGCAAGTTTGGTAAGTTAGTATGCCTTGGATTATCTGATTTGTAACCAAATGTAAAAGCACAAAGTATACATATCTACCTCATATTTAAATGTACATAAAATCAGGGTAGTAGAAAGTAAGGTAATAGCCTTAGTGCAAAAGGAAGCTTATCTTCAAGAATTCAAACATTTAAATATTAATAATAATAAAAAGATGGAGTATTAAAAGCATGTTACACAAAGCTCTAGTAAGTGAGCAAATAAAGAACCCAATTCTTATCCCTAGTAAACAAGAAGCAACTAAGATGATAGTAGAATATACTCATATGATATGCCTACATTATGGTGTTGAGTTTGTAGTATCATACCTAAGGCAGAAGAATTGAATTTCTAAACTGAGGCATGTAGTGAAAGGAATACAATCCAAGTATATGACCTGTAAGAAGTTACAGGGCAAAAAGTATGCTGAAACACCTAATCCTCATTTACCTGATATTAGTGTACAAACGGTGGCACCATTCCAAGTAATGGGTATAGATTATACTGATGGTGTATTTACCAAAGAGGAAAGACATGCAACCAATAAAATGTACATCATCCTATTCACCCCTGCAGTAACTACAACAGTACATTTAGAGATGGTGGACAACCTAACCTGTGACTCTTTTACATGCTTTTAGGAGATTCGTAGAAGAGGGTTTCCTCAAATCCTGCTAAGTGATAATATGACTACCTTCAAAGGTGGGTCCAAATTTTTTTTACATTTGATAAAGGATAATCAAGGAGGATGATGAAGTAGGATCAACAATTTAACAGAAACAATATGCGAATGATTTTCAAAAGAACAGCTTTTTTCATAAAAACATGGAAATCAACCTGGTATAAGAATTGCATAAAAAAAGCCATTTTGACAGCATGTTATAATATTCAGATGAAAAAAGAAAAAAATTCATTTCCTTCACTCAGACACTTTCCATGTTCTTTCAGAAACAACCAACCCTTCAGAAAGTCAACAGATCATGCAGGGATGTCACAGAACGCCTGACTTCTGATCTTTCCAAGATTTACGATTGGGACAGAGAAAATGTATTAGCTTTCAATGCCCCAAAAACTCAATTCCTTCATCTATCAACTTGACATAACCTTCCAGACAACTATCCCCTCTTCTTCAATGACACTCAGCTGTCTCCCTCTTTCACACTGAATATCCTTGGTCTGTCCTTAACTTAACTGGAAACTTCACATCTCCTCTCTTGCTAAAACAGCTTCTATGAAGTTACGCGTTCTGAGGCGTCTCTGCCAGTTATTCTTGCTCCTCTAACTGCTAACTCTGTACAAGGGCCTTATCTGGCCCTATATGGAGTACTTTTCAGGGGTTCTAGTCACACAGTTTTACTAGATAGTGGAATCAAAAGCTTTTCATCTCATCAACTCCCCTCCTCTGACTGACTGTCTTCAAACTCTTTCTCACCGCTGAAATGTTGCATCTCTTTCTATCTTTTATCGCTATTTTCATGCTAACTGTTCTACTGATCTTGCTAACTGCATGCCTCTCCTCCTCCGGCGGTCTCGCTGCACAAGGCTTTCTTCTTCCTCTCATCTCTGTTCTGTCCAACTATCTAACGCAAGAGTTAACTAGTACTCTCAATCATTCATACCTTTCACTGGTAAACTCTGGAACTCCCTTCCTACTGCTGTATTTCCAACTTCTTACAACTTGTTTTCTTTTAAGAGGGAGGTATCAAGTCATTTGCTCCCTAATTTTGGCTGTTGCTTTTCTTTCTTCTAGAGAACCAGTACTCAAGTGGGCCTCATTTTTTTCCCCCATGGCTGGCCCTCTTACCTATAAAAAAAAAAAAAAAAAAAAAAAAAAAAAAAAAAAACTAAATAAATAAAAAAAAAATAAATAAAATAAATATATATATATATATATATATATATATATATATATATATATATATATATATATATATATATATATATATATATGTGTGTGTGTGTGTGTGTGTGTGTGTATATATATATATATATATATATATATATATATATATATATATATATATATATATATATATATATATATATAATTCAAGTTAGTGTATATTATTCTTGTACTCTCACCAGTTTCAACATGGCTTTTCTTGTTCTTCCCATCAGATAGAGTTTCCCATTCTGAATAATTTGAACCCAATAGATACTTGCTGTAAGTTATCTACGATATTGACAGCAATTTTTCTAGATTTATCTTTTCTGTGGAAATGTCACTCACTCTCTTGATAATGCTCACAAGTAACACACCCACATGTGATGAATAGATGGGCACTGATCTTTCCCTGTGAAAGCAAGTTTGTTCATGTGTACATGTGTCACATTTGTAATGCAAGAAATCATAGTGATTGGTTTTGTATGAGAATGCAACTGCTGGTCATTTATAAGAACAGAATTAATATAACCAATCATAGTTTCATTTTTCACTTGGAGACAGAGAAGTGGCTCACTTTGAAATATTCAAATTAGTTTGAGAATGTCTATTGGTGATGGGTGTATCAACAGGTTTCACAAAGATGAATAAGGCAATGACTTGGCAAGCATTTCTTACCCTAATCAGTTAGGTTAAGTTGGTTGAATTTGATTAATTTACTCGTTAGGTTAGGTCAGGTTACTTTTTTGTTAGATTAGTTTAATTATTGATTAGGAGGTAGGGCAGGACAGCCAGCTGGTAGCCACGGGTAAGTGTCACCCAGTCCTCTGTTGGAGAGCACTGAGAATTACTAGCATGATACTTGTTCATGAACATGAATTTTTTTTTAAGCAGAATTTGGTGTGTTTTGCATTTTAATACCAAACATTAGTTTCTAAGGCCACTGGAGGTCATGGAGGATAAAAGCAGACAAATAATTTGCTGAAAAAATCATGCATATTAATCAAATAGACTGAAAACTACCAGAAAAATAAAGTTCCGTTCGGAATCGCCTGGTGACGGTAAAAATCAGCCATCTCCCTCATTAGTGCCTTGATGGAAGAAACTGCAACTGGTTAAACACTGACACAGATATATGGAGGGATGCCCACACGAGTTTAGAGGTAAACACTACAAGGAATCTTCACCATCAGCCCACCAAGGTACCACGGAGAAGTTGTTACGCATTTCAACATCATCCTTGTTTCCAAGACAAACCCTAAGTCGACAACTTGAGTTTATCATACATTTTTGTCATAGATAACCTAATGGCACTCCAATACAGGTCATAATATAGAGTAGTTACGCCTAAGCACACAACATAAACAGTGTTAATCACCTGTGGCTAGCACCGCGCTGCTCACTGTTTACATTACTATGCTTGGGATCCTTCCCTTCCTCACGCTGCTTGTCCGAGGAATGATGGCCCGCTATAATTTCCTCGATATTCACTTTGGTAGAACGTTCTTATCCATTTATATAATTTCATGAAAACTGTTTAAGGACCAACAGCACACGATAAATGACATACTAAATATATATTCTTAAAACGCCCTGTTGACATAGGAAAATATGTACGTAACATAAAATAGTACAAAAATTGTCGCCTAGGTACATACATACCTACATTTTACCGAAGATGCTACAGAAGTAAAGTACAAGTCAAAACAGAGAGAATGAGAAAGAAAGGAAACATGTATTTGTCGACACCTCGCCAGCTTTGTGCATCACTGAATATTAACTTGTAGGTAAATAATGACAGTTTTATGGCAATCTCACAAAACCACTGATCATTGCATAGGCTAGAAATGTACTGGCATATTGCATCAGCCAGCTTATTGTAAGACCTACGTAGATGGACCTACTTTTAGGTCTATCACATGATGCATGATGTCATATACTACTACGTTGCGCGAGATACGCAGAGCGGCAGAACCAAGGAAGGTCAAACTTCCTTTAAGAAAAAACTGGAATAAAATGTACAGTCAATATTTTGTTAAAATACATATATTTAATTCATTTCTTTTGATTACTCTATTGTATAAATGGAACATTAATGCGTATTTGATAGTTCCGTGATGTTGATAAGAAAGTAATGTGATGCAACACTCCGCTTCCACGTAAAACTCTCATGACGTCACTATCTAGACGTCAACAAACAGTCGCCAGTTGTTTAATATTATGTAAAATAAAATCCTCATATTAACATTGTGATATTCATAATTCTATTTAACATGAAAACAACATTTTCCTAAATTAGTTGATAAGTTCAGATTGTGTTTTTGACACTTGTATTATTGTATAATATACTATTTGTGTAAGTGAATGATTGCATCTGGTAAGTTGGTGGGGCCAATCACCGCCAGCCACACCATCATCAGCACCAGCACAGAGGAATGTGACAGAAGAAAGAAGGGAGGCTTCCGACACCACCGCACCAACCAGGCCAGGAATAATACTATATCAGACGTGAACTACAAGGTGTGAGGAGTAGGATGGCGGCTAAGACCATCGTCATAACCCTCCCGAGGCACCTTAAGCCCGCCCAGCCCCAGGTGGTGCCTGCCCCTGGACCTGTGTCACCTCTCCTGACTGGGGATTTCCTGCGGGTGGTGAAGGATGAGCCAGACGACAGGGCTGGGGACAAGCCTCCAAGGAAGCGACAGAGGCTTGACCATCTCACACAGGAGGAAAAGATAATGAGGAGGTGAGATATTGAACCAAAATGCTACATTTGTCAAATTTTGGTATCCTGCCTGTGTGAATATTTAACATCTGGTGCGAGTGCTGTGAAAGGTTAGGATGCAAAACTTTAGCAGTAAAGGCTAAGATGCAGGAATTACTTCGTGAGGAGTGTTGTCTATAACTATCAAATGTGATGGAAAATTTCATCGGCTATGAGGAATGTGTTGAATGCCATATGGCAGTGCTTTGTTGTATAGTGTAGACTAATATACACACATGCACACATAAAAAGGTCCGGATGACATGATTTTGAAATGGAATACTATACCCAGATTTCTAGTTTATGGAAAATACAGTCTGTCATTCACTTGCAATCATCTGCTGGCCACCGAACCAATCGTATCCCTACTAGAGCTCAGAGCGCCATGCATAAGAGGCTTGTCCATTTGCCATGCCACATCTGGATTAAACCTAGGCCTTTTTACTTTTAAGCTGAGCATACTAACCACTACACTATGTAGTGTGTATCATTATGTGTTAATACAGAATTTAAATGATTTTAGGCTTCTCAAACCACTTCCAGATGTTCTATGTAAAAGTTTCATTACTAAAGCAATGACTGACCTTCATCAGATATGTATTTCATACATTATAATTGCCAGAATATATTTATTATTATATGAATGCTCAAAAGTCTCTTCTTTCCCACAGAAAACTGAAGAACAGAGTTGCTGCACAGACTGCTCGAGACAGAAAGAAGCTCCGGATGGATCAGCTGGAATTGCAGTTGGCAGATTTAACAGAACATGTGTCGGAGTTGACAAACTTGGCCGCAATTCTTACAAATAAAAACACAGAACTCACAGAACAAAATGTAGCTCTGCAAGAAAAATTATCCCAGTGCACATGTACAGGACAAGTTGAGACCAGGAAGAAAGCATCCCAGAGCATGACCAGCAGCAAGGAGCCTCAGGGTCCCAGAGTGGAGGGAGTCATGGTCCCTGTCACTATGCCGACTGATGGATCTGCAGCATCCGCACCCCAGCAGAGGGCAGTCGGCACATTGGCAGTGATCAGGATCATGGCACTCTCTACACTGTGCTCCCAGTGGGCAACACAAGCAGTCATGGCTCTAGTGATGGACTCTGCACTGCACCAACAGCAAGAAAGCAAGGAAATGCCAGAACTCAAGTATCCAGAATATCCGTTGCCAGTAAAGAAGCGTCCAACGTGCGGCAAGTGGTGGGGACCACAGCAACAGTCCTGGAACCCAGCTGGGACGTAGACCATGACTACAGTAGTAAAGTTCATCACACAGAACAGGATTCAAATGAAAGATTAACACCTGCTGAGGAAGAATTAATCACACAGCTCACCAGTGCATTAGAGGAAGTGGCTAATCCTATTCAAAATATCACAAATATGTCAACTGTAGCAGATTCAGAGTCTGAAACAGTAAAAGAGATCTCTACACCTGACATTGTTGAAGATTTCTTTGACTTTGGAATGGACTCTGACATACTTGATGAAACAAAGCTGCCCATTACATCTGAAAAGATTAAGTCATCTATTATGAGTGAAGACAGCTTGAGAGTTTTGGAAGAAAATCCAGTGGTAGTATCACCACTCAGGAAAGATCAAATACTGGATTATCTTCAAGACCAGGTAACCAGCACCAGCCCACAGTCTGTGTTTGAGTCTGAATCTGGTTATGATTCAAGTTCATCTCCAACATATTTTGCCTCTGATGATGAACAGAATATTGATTTTGATATGGATTCCTTCTCAGAGTTGTTCCCAGCTTTGTTTTAGAATCAGTTTACGTATAGGATAAGTGAACTCCCTCATCCAAAGAAAAGGTTAATGTAATCTTAAAGTAGGTGTAAGTTCTTCATTTTCTTTTTGTGTGATAACTAATAAACTACAAATATAGATGAGTTTTTGTTGTCTTCCCTTACCCATCTTGCATTAGCAATTTCATTTACATATATATATAGCAGGACTTGCCTAACAATCAAATTGTATTATCTAATAGAATACTTAAACGGCTTTGATTTACATGAATTTTGCAGTCAAGTTTTTAATCCTTTCTTTAACACTGGAGGAATGAAAATGCATGCAAGTGGTATAAAAGGAAAATCATTAATGTCTAAACTGACTACATATGGGAACAAAAGAAAAGTCATAGAAACAAAATATTGTTTGGATCACAGAGCAATACCAAGAATACTTAATAAAAAAAAAAAAAAAAAAAAATTATGAAAGAACTATTGGCTTAAGTAAAATGGGGATGTTGCAACTTTTTACCACCATGAAAGACATTCATGGAGTGGAATGACACTGAGTAATTCAATCAATCTGGGAAGAAAGGACATCAATAGCCTTGGTTACCAGTCTAGAGAAAGATTAATAAAGGTCACTGTTAGCATGGTACATCAGTTGAAGAAATTTTACTCCAAACACAAACTGTCCAAGCTCTTAAGGCCTTTTCACATCAGGAAACATTGTTTGGAAAGAAATTTTCCATACAGTTTCCTGTCCAGACCTCAGTTGCCATCATACCTGTAATGAGGAGATGTTGCTGCAGTAGCCAGCTATCTCCATCAAAGCATCAACTTCTTTAGATTTTTGTACTCTGCACTTGTAACATTCCACAATGCTAGGGATGAACGTAGCTGTTTAATCTAGGGATGAACGTAGCTGTTTAATAAGTTCCAGAGTTTTCCATACATCATGAAGTTTTCAGTGGAAGGCTTGTGCAGGTATTGGATTTGGCATCACTGCCCTGTGTGCGTGCACACGCAGACAAACAGGCACACACACACACACTGTTCTCCATTCTGAATGAGAACAAATACACAGGAAAATTGTTTGGAAAACAGTTTACAAACTGTTTGAAAATGTTTTCAAACACTGGAAATTGTTTCCACATAGTTTGGAAATGTTTTTTAACAATGTTATCTGGTGTGGACAGGCAAGCATTAAGAAAACATAAAACATTGAGAGAGAGAAAGAGAGAGAGAAATCTCATACATACTACTTGTATACCAGCATAATGGGTAACTCTCCTTTACCAACAAAGAATAATATTGCAACTCTAATGAAAGCTGTACTTATTCTTTTCTAAGCAAACAAACACTACAAAATAAAAGAAATTGTTTCCATCCGGCCATACTACTAATAAAACCCAAAAGTTTTCAGTTATAAACCAAAAGAACTAAGCAGTATCATAGAAATCTAATAAAGTTTGGAAAAAAAAACGAAGCTAATTTTCCATTGTGAAAGGATGTATTCAACACAAGCTCCATATAATACTAACAAATTAATAATTAAAAAGTGTATTTTTTTCTTTTAATATGAATATTGTCTAGGACTAATTCTATAAACTCCAGACCAAATAACTATAATGCTTTGGTCCATGATAATTCATAATTTTCAAATAGAAACAAAATAAAATGTGTCTATGTGTGTGTAATTCACCTTGGTCGCCTGCTGGTCACCCAGCCAGTCTTCCCCATTATGGAGCGTACTCAGAGCTCATAGATTGATCTTCGGATAGGACTGAGACCACAACACACTCCACACACCAGGAAAGCAAGGCCACAACCCCTCGAGTTACATCCCGTACCTATTTACTGCTAGGTGAACAGGGGCCACACATTAAGAAGCTTGCCTATTTGCCTCGCTGCTCCCGGGACTCGAACCCGGCCCTCTCGATTGTGAGTCAAGCGTGTTAACCACTACACTACGGTGTGTGTGTGTGTGTGTGTGTGTGTGTGTGTGTGTGTGTGTGTGTGTGTGTATGTGAACATGCATTATTCACTATACTCTTAAGGATCACACTTGTTCTTAGCTATTATCCTCCCAGATCAGATTTTAAGCTCATACAAGTGGTATAAGATCAATAGCATTTTCAATTAAATATGTATTCTTCCCAAGGATAGTAAATGTTCTTTCCTTGAGAAAATGTTTACATTTAAACAAAAGTATAAATCCCAACCAGCCTAGTAACAATCAGGGACATTGTCACATGTTAAATCAAATTCTTACTTACTTGAATATCTTCCCAAGAGAAGTGTGTCTAGTATAATCTATGTAATATTTTCATGTAAATCTATTTGCATCATGTGGCCAACATTAACCTTAAAAGGGATAAGGGTAGTCCAGATACATTATCTGTATAACACCCTCTCTTAGGAATAAAAGTATATGGGAAGGGATTCCTAATCTCCTCACTTTGTATTTATAAATAATCTTTTAAGAACATGCAAGAACATGATCATATAATTTCCTACAACACAACTAAGCTGTGTGTCCTTATCACATTTTTTAGTGGTTTAAATTTAACATTATTACTTGTGGCATAAACCAGGGATTGTTAGCCTTTCACTTCTATCAGAAAACAAGGTTGTAATTTTGTCTTAGGTCTTGTATTTACTCTTAAGTCAAATGAACAGAAGCAACAATGTAATAAGACAAACCCTATGATTTGTTTGCTGGTCCAGGATTCTAAATGAACATCAAGACATATGTGAACCAGTACATATCCATACACAATTAAGAGAATCTGCAATATGGATTTACTTTGTGAGAAAAAAGGGACTATAGTCTGTTCACCTAAGTCTGAGCCGTGAAGCTGAGCCTCATTTGAAAGGAGGCTGCTGATTGGCTGGCCCATTCTCTCACTCACCTTGTGTTGAAAGGCTGCGTCATGAATGCTTTGTGGTACATGCTTTTGTTTTATTCGTTATATCTCATCTTATACACATAACAGATATGATGATAAGTAAACCATGTTATAAAGATGTCGCGAAAAGTTTTCCACTTCAACTCGCTAAAACTTCTTTATAGTTGCTTATTAATTGTTTTTCCCCTAGTATCAAAGCTTCTGCATTTATTGTTAAGTGTAATGGTACCAACAGAAACTGTCTGTTATGTGTATAAGATGAGATATAACGAATAAAACAAAAGCATGTACCACAAAGCATTCATGACGCAGCCTTTCAACAGGTGACTGAGAGAGGGGGCCAGCCAATCAGCGACCTCCTTTCAAATGAGGCTCGGCTTCACGGCTCAGACTAAAGTGAACAGACTATAGCAGTCATCAGAACTTTTGACTAAAGTATCTTAGTTGTCAAACCAAAACTTGAAAGAATATAAGTTGAACATAAATTGATAAAAATATAAAATCTTAAAAAGGTCCAAAAATCAATTCTCATGATTCATCAAAATTGTACTTTTCAGCTTTGTAACTAATTTTTCTTTTGATTATGATTTCTTCTTGATCTCCTTGAAGGCTGAGAATTGCTCACAGTTAAAGGTTGACGTGGTGCAGGTTTACTGTCCTCCATTTCTTCACTGGCATCACTTGGCAGCTCGTTCTCCTCTTCATTTTCCTCTGAATCATCACTGCACTGCTGTACATTTTTTGTATTACGGTGTGGAACTCTGGATGATCGACGTAGGTTTTCTGTTGGAATTCATTAACTTTAATAGAACAAAACATGAATCAATTATCAACAGATGTATGTAGCTATACAAAGGTTGTGGATATTTGAAGCCATAATAATTGTGTTGATTCTTCATGAATTCAATCAACTTGATGTAAACGAAGCCTAAGAACTGGTTTTATCGATAAAAGTAAACATCACCTTACCTTTCTTGCTTCTGTGGACAGGATGCAACTGTTGACGAATGTCTTCATTCTCACTTTCTGATTCACTGGAGCTTGACTTGTTCTTTCTTCTTCTGCTTGTGGCTACAAAAAAGGCATTAGATAAGACACTCATGTTCTAATGTGTACAAGATATTTCTAGATTTATGTGTGTTCAGACTATGCAATTTTCAAATATCACAAAGTAAAAACCTAGTTATTTTTTTCAAATTATGCAAATTATTTAGAATAACATGTTGTCAAGATGCTTCGCTCAAGGTTAAGGTTCAAGGTTCCAGCATAGCCTTTGCAACAGCCCTGAACAGAGTCATTGTTTCTTCCTTCATTCACTACTATTTTCCTTTCTTTAGCCATAGATAATTATGCACCATTGTTTTTTAGTAACTAGTAAAGCAAATCTCAATATCACAAGATTCTGCGAGATGTTTGTTTGGGCTGCTATATTGTCATCACAGCTGATTGCAGCAAAAAGGTGCTTCACCTTCAGGAGAGCTAGTGATGCATGATAAACATCTTCATTTACGATCCTTTGTTTATTCCAGCTGAGAGGTGCAATAAAGTGTTTTGCATAGGATACGTGCTGCAGGGACTACAGGGTGGGTGCCCTCTCAGACGCTCTCTCAGACACAAGCCCTTCCAGGAAAGGATTAATCTATTCCACATTTGATTCCTATGGGGAAAATGGTCTTGCTTCACGAATATATGTATGTATGTATGTATCTATCTATCTATCTATCTATCTATCTATCTATCTATCTATCTATCTATCTATATATATATATATATATATATATATATATATATATATATATATATATATATATATATATATATATATATATATATATATATATATATATATATATATATATATATATATATATATATATATATATATATATATATATATAGTGGAACCCCTAGCAGTGTATAGTTTAGTTTGGTAAACATGTTCACTTTATGTGATTTTCACTTTACACAATTCCTTTGGAAATCAAGAAATTCCTGTAACTGATAATAATTGACCATTAAAAATTTCCAAGTGTATGTGTATTTACCTAATTGTAGTTTTACAGGGCCTGGGCTTTATGCTCATGTGGCTCTATCTCCATATCTACGCTTATCCAAATTTTCTTTAAAATTATGTACACTCTTTGCTGACACCACTTCCTCACTCAAACTGTTCCAAGTCTCAACACATCTTTGCGGGAAACTAAATTTTTTAACATCTCTCAGACATCTTCTGTTCTTCAGTTTCTTACTATGCGATCTTGTGCTTCTAATGTCATATTCTTCTCTCAGGATTAGTTTCTCATTATCCACTTGATCCATTCCGTTAATCAATTTATAAACTTGTATCAGATCCCCTCTCTCTTCTCTGTTCCAGGGTTGGTAGATCCATTGCTTTTAGTCTCTCCTCATATGTTATCCCTTTAAATTCTGGAACCATTTTTGTAGCCATTTTTTGTAGTCTCTCCAATTTCCTTATGTGTTTCTTTTTATGGGGGGTCCACACAACTCCTGCATATTCCAATCTAGGTCTTATTTTAGTACTTATCAATTTCTTCATCATTTCTTTGTCCATATAGTGAAATGCTAATCCAATATTCCTTAGCAAATTATACATCTCTCTGAAAATTCTATCAATATGGCTTACCGGTTGATTGTTTTCTTCCATTGTCACTCCCAAGTCCTTTTCCTTTTTTACTTTTTCTAGTTCTACTCCATCTCCCATCTCATAGATTCCCACTGGTCGTCTTTCACTTCTTCCCATTTCCATGACATGGCTTTTGTCCAGATTGAATTCCATCTCCCATTTTTTACTCCATTTCCAGATCTTGTTTAAGTCTTCCTGTAGTATTTCACAATCCTCTTTTTGTTTAATGACTCTGCACAGTTTCGCATCGTCCGCAAACAGATTTATGTAGCTGTTCACTCCCTCTGGCATGTTGTTTATATATAAGAGAAAAAGTATTGGTGCCAATACTGACCCCTGTGGCACTCCGCTGTCTACTGCTCTCCACTTGGACTTCATATCTTTAACTATCGTCCTTATTTCTCTCCCCCTCAAGTAATTTTTCCTTCACCTCAACTCTTCGCAAGTTGAACGACGCCGTTACTACCATGCCTCCCAAAGCATCAGGAAAGGCTGCCAAGAAGGCTGGCAAGGCTCAGAAGGCCATAGCCAAAGGGGACAAGAAGAAGAAGAGGAGGAGGAAGGAAAGCTACTCCATCTACATCTACAAGGTGCTCAAGCAGGTCCACCCCGACACTGGCGTGTCCTCCAAGGCTATGTCAATCATGAACTCTTTCGTGAACGACATTTTCAAGCGCATCGCTGCCGAGGCATCCCGCCTGGCACACTACAACAAGCGCTCCACCATCACCAGCCGGGAGATCCAGACTGCCGTCCGTCTCCTGCCCGGCGAACTGGCAAAGCACGCCGTCTCTGTGGGCACCAAGGCTGTCACCAAGTACACCTCCTCCAAGTAAACTGACTGTCAGTCAGCTAGAAGGGGGGAAAGAAGAAAAAAGAGCAACTGCTGTCTCAGACAGTATTCAAACTGTTCATACCTGTAACTAAATCACAGAATAAGTAACCTACCAGATTTCTTTGCAGTCTTGCTATTTGTTGTTTTCAGCTTTGCATTGCCAGCCTTCCTAGCAATGTTTTCATCCTCTACACCTTTTTCGTGACTGTCCACAATTCTCTTTTCAAGTTCTTCCACCATTGACTTGACTTCAGGCTTTACAGTCTTTTGAACATTAGATATAATTTCCATAAAGAAGTCATAAACGTCAGGTTCATGTAGTTTGTCTGCATAACAGGCAAAGTTTTCACTCAGCTTCTTAATACATTTTTCACTGAAAATAACAAAATTGGTAATAGGCAATGCTTTTGCACAAAAAAGGTTTAAATACACATACATATCTCAGGCAGAAGCAGGGAAAGATATAACAATACATAACAAGGATAGAGTATCCAATATCCACACATGAATAAAATTCATACCTCACTCAAGAGTGTTCCACAGAAAAGTTTGCATTCCATCAAAGGAAATTACTTGATATTA